>NW_015661992.1:1806-18229 GCF_001515625.1 Sinocyclocheilus rhinocerous | reverse complement strand
GAAAGTAAAGCGGCAGCCCCTCGCGGACGACTGCCGCACACAAAACACAAAATAAAGTCCAGGCCTGGTCCTCTCTCCCAACACTGTCGTCACTCCTCCTTTTATCCTTCCAGAGCTCCTCCGTGGGACTCGAGACCGGTGAGTGGCGCAGGTGTCGTGCATTAGCATTTCCTCCACCGGCCTCGCTCCGTTCCCACGGCTCTCGGCCCCACCCCCTCTCGTCACAGTTACACAGTGCTGCTTTAAATACAGGCACAATGTCTCACGTGAATTTTGCGACATAGTGAGAGCAGAAAGCTAAATGAAATGAGCTAAAAGAAAAAACAAGCTGTTCCTGTGGATCCATTGTTTGGCTTCCAAACTACTCTACATGCCCAGCAGCTTTGGATAGACATTTGTTGGGGTCTGTAGGGGTGCTATAGCTACAGAGGGGCAATGTGAAGTTGCCAATGCAATTTTGCACACAAATGAAATAGCCACACTAGAAGCCATTTATGTTGTTCTGTTAAGTGGGAAAGGGAGCCAACATTTCTACTGTGTTGCTTTTGATTCTGTTTCTCTGGTTTCCCTGCTTCTAGAACATGTATGAACAATGTACATTGTACCATTGTAAGGTTTTCACATGACAGTGGACTGATACACAAGATGGAAGAGTCAGAATACCACTTCAGAAAGAATGTAATGCAGTCTCTGATGCACTGCTATTTCTCCTGGCCTTCACCCAAACCTTGACCGTGGCGGCAGTCAGAGTTGCTCCTCCTCCATCTCCTAAAGATACAGCCACCATTATGCAGTCCCTCTTGGGACTGACCACTTGGTATTCAAAGGTTATCAATTATGCTGCTCTGGTAGAGCTGCTGTATGATCTGCTGAGGAAAGAGGATTGCCGTTTACTTGTGTAAAAAAATGATGTCTGATTGCTGGGTGTCCTGCCTTGCTTACAAATGACTGTCAGTGCTGCAGTAGGCTACTTACACAACTGCAGGAAGAGAACGCCTTCCCTTATGTCATATATCCTATCAGATTGTGAAAAAAAAAACTATAAAGTAGCAATGAAAAAACAATCAGAAGAGAAATCGTATGATCTGCTGAGGAAAGAGGATTGCCGTTTACTTGTGTAAAAAAATGATGTCTGATTGCTGGGTGTCCTGCCTTGCTTACAAATGACTGTCAGTGCTGCAGTAGGCTACTTACACAACTGCAGGAAGAGAACGCCTTCCCTTATGTCATATATCCTATCAGATTGTGAAAAAAAAAACTATAAAGTAGAAATGAAAAAACAATCAGAAGAGAAATCTTGCACATTGTTGCTAGATGTGCAGCTGAACTTATATAACCTGTGCATTTTGCTCTCTGGTATACTGACTGTGGCAGGGTGAATGAAGACATGCACTGGGTGTAACATTTAAATGTGATTTAATAAAACTTATAATATAGATATTAAAATTAATGCAACAAAATTGACAGTATAATATGGGTCTACACTAAAAGGAGGTTCAGACTGCATTTTATGACAGTAGTGCCTTTTTAGGTGAGTCTCATCCAGTGTTGGGGAAAGTTACTTTTAAAAGTAATGCATTACAATACTGCGTTACTCCCTAAAAAAATAACTAATTACGTTACTTAGTTACTTTTTATGGAAAGTAATGCGTTATATTACTTTTGCGTTACTTTCACGTTACTTTATAAATATGAACAGGGCTTGATTGAAAAGTAACTCAGATATTTTCTTGTAAATTAAAAAAGTAATGCGTTACTTTACTAGTTACTTGAAAAAAGTAATCTGATTACGTAACTCGCGTTACTTGTAATGCGTTACCCCCAACACTGGTCTCATCACAGCAGGACATATTAAGGCACCTCAAAAGCATTTAAAGCTCAAAAGCATTCAGCCTGGCATGAGATGGTAGAATAGGGTCAGCTGAGGTCTTCTGTTCTTCTGAGATCAGAGGCAAAGCTTCATATAAGGAAAACCTTTAAATGCATTGTGTCAAGTTCTTAGGCCTATTCATGTTGGTTTGAAAAACCTGTATACATTTTTTAACAAAAGTTGAAATTTAATGAAGACGCAGTCTTGTGAAAAATGTGCCAATGGTGACATTTTTGCAAAATAAAAATGCTTGCACGTATTGTTGCAGTTTTGAAGTGAAATGTCCAGTAAGTGGCGCTAAAAGCGCATTTAGCTTACGCTGAAACAGACGTGACATGGCAACAATTCATTACGTTGGTTCCTGCAAGTATCACGCCGGTTCGGAGATAGATGTCCGGTGACCTTCGCTAAAAATACTGAGCACATAAATATCTATATGGAGTCGTTTATATGATGCACGGTTTACCAGTGTTGGGAATGGTACTTTGGAAATGTATTAGGTCACAGATTACAAGTTACCCTATTCAAAATGTAATAAGTAGTGTAACTATTTCAATTACTTTTTTTTACAAGTAATGCAACTGATTACATTTGATTTTTGATTACGTTTCTAAATTTCTAACAAATCGTTTCACACGCCGGTTCGGAGATAGATGTCCGGTGACCTTCGCTAAAAATACTGAGCACATAAATATCTATATGGAGTCGTTTATATGATGCACGGTTTACCAGTGTTGGGAATGGTACTTTGGAAATGTATTAGGTCACAGATTACAAGTTACCCTATTCAAAATGTAATAAGTAGTGTAACTATTTCAATTACTTTTTTTACAAGTAATGCAACTGATTACATTTGATTTTTGATTACGTTTCTAAATTTCTAACAAATCTTTTCAACTGTTAATCATTTAAAAAAAATTTAACCTGATGGATACTATTGACAGTAGTAGGCTACTCAACACAAATTACTGTCAGCCTTTCAAAATCCTTCATCACTTCAATTAAGATTAGGCTATAATAATTAAATTTTAAAGCACAGCCACCACAAAATCAGACTTTGGCACCTCTTTTCACTTTTTCAGATTTTTTAAAATACAGCAATGGAATGCATTTTTATCACTTGCCATGGTGGCAACTCTCAGGTTGTATTCTATACCTTTCAGCAGCAATGTGGGTTGATGTAATTACAGAAGCAGATGTGGTGCACTGCAAATTCAAACAAGAGAACCAACCAAAAGCATCAGCATGGCTTTACTAAATGGCCATTAAATGACAGGAGGCATCCTGCACATCAAAAACAGGCAAAGCAAGAAATATTATTCAACATACTCTAGCTTATTGCAGAAAATATTCAGATGTAACCCCCTTATAATCTTTAACATTTTCATAAGTAACTGTAATTTAATTACACATTTTTTTCTCTGTAACTGTAATGGATTACAATTACATTTATTTTGTAATAAATGAAATATATAATGTAGTTTGGTTGCACATGACTTTTATTCATTATTTTCATAAGAAATAATGGCAAACTATTTAAGAAGGATCTCAGCAGACCACCTCTATTTCATTCTTTGACAGTATCAGATAGATGTACCTGGGATTAATTCAGAAATGTAATACATGTTCATCATATAAGAGAGCCTATGCAGACAGGTTGGCCTAAAACACTAATGCTGCCATTGTGCTGCCTCACTGGTAGTGCTTTTTGTTGTTGTTCCAAGAGATGTACAACCTACATCTCAGAAAGCCGTATTTGTGGCTATAGGTGCACAAGCCATCATAAACACACAAACCCTTTGTTTGCAATGTGACAACTGCTGTCACTCCACCTGTCAACCTGTCTATCAAATACAGCCAACTATGGACTGGACCTCCTTGAAACAGAAAGCTCTACTGCAATGCTCTGTGTGTGTGTGTGTTTTTGTTTTTTTCTCTGATCTCATTTTCCCCCACAGTATTGGCCAGAAATATTCAGTTACCCAGTTTCAGATGCATGTTTTCCGCTATTAAGGTAACACCTTAAATCAAGAAGTTGATAACGTTGGATCTTTGAATCAGTCAAGTTCAAGGAGACACTTCTTTTTATTACCTCCAGAATGATGGAGGAGTGAAGCGATAGAATCCACTCAGACTGCTTATAAACAGCTGCCATTGAAGGTCAGCTCTAGAAGTAATTTGTCATTGATTTCTGACTTTCCATAAGGTGAAACTGCTGAATTTTTGTGCAAATTCCCCCTGAATATAAAGCTAAATATCTGAGGCCTCCCAATATGCACATTTCACACGCATTATGCAGACATCAGTCTTAAAAGTATTTCCCTTCATAAAACAAAAAGAAATTATATTGAGATTGCACATAGAAATGTCCCATGGCTTATACAAGAAAACATTAATTCCACAAAAGATTGTAGCTTTAAGATGAACAATTGAAAAGTTAAGCCCTAAGGGCAAGTTATTTATTTTTCATTGGCTCAAGTTAAAAAATATAGATGTGAATCATTACCCTAATTTTTTTTAATTGGATGAATGAAACATTTTTTTCAGTGTTGAATACAGAATACCAGATGCAGAGCTGGAAATTAAATTTACGTTGGCTTTTCAAAACCTTAACCATTTAAAAAGGTCATATCTTATAAGTCTTAAAATTTTACATGACAAACTTCCATCTTCTCTCTGATCCCTACGGCTAAAAATCTAATGTTTGTTTGCTGCACATCACTGTAAACTCTGTTATGATTGGCTGCTGTTTTCACAAGTGAACAGTAAGCTATACTGCAAGTTCGAAAAGTCATTTAGAATATATGCCACATAAACTTTAGCATTGGGACATTGAGATCTTTCAGAAGGACTGCAAGTCTTTTCTGAGCCATTTAGTTTGAACAGAAGGTATTTTTAGAGAGGGGAGGGAGGACTTACATTATGTTACATAATACATGAAACGCCTATACATTTCAAAAGATCAAGGAGAAATAGATTTTATACAGGCTTTGATCCCTTTATTTTGAAACTATCACTTGATTCTCTGTATATACAGACATAGTCTCGGGAGCAGCTTAGGACACTGTAGTTTGAAGGCACTAAATAATTATGGAGGTGTTCATTATTTATTTAAAAAAGAAGATTGTAGGGTGTAATGTTATGGTCCTGGCTTTCAGTTGAAAATGAAAGGAGTGTGAGATAAATGGCTTTCAATTAAGGGTTGAATTAAAGGAACACGTTGCATGTATCTTTAGCTGCAATAGCTGGCTAGAAGCCTTCAGAATTACTTCTGAATAGCGTCTCGTGGGAGGTAAATGCAAAACCAAATTATTGAGTAAGAAGTTGAAGAGGTGTAAGAACAACAAATAACCAGCATACTTTTGGGTTTCAAGGTGTTATATAAAAAAATAGTGGATTGGTAAAAAGTTCAATGAAAAAAAAAAAAGGATTTGTTGAAAATACGGAGACATTTATTTATATATTTTTCCAACCAATTTTTTTTTTCAACCAATTTCAAAAGTAATTCATGATTGTGCATCACTGGTCAAGTTATTTTTATAGTCTGTACAACCATGTTATATGTATATGTATATGTTTAGATATTTGTCTACAAGAGTGATTCATTTTCACTCCAGTTTAGCATGTCTTCACTGACAGACAGGACAAGGCCTGCAGTGTGTGAATATCTAGTCAAAGTGTCAAAAACAATAGTGACAGAAAATCCAGGGGTTGAGACAGAGATGATTAACTGCACAAAGACAACAGATTTTTTTCACAGTCTGTATTATATTCACAATACATTTGTTGAAAGCCTTTCTACCATGTGCCTTTGTGTCAAAGGTCTAATTAAATGTAATCTTTAGAAGTTATCTAAATTAATCTTGGCATATAGGTTCCTATATAAATATATAGTATACCTCACAGTTTGATAAGTGAAAAATCTTTATAAAAATATACATTTGAAAAAAATTCATAATTTTTTTATAATAAAATACTGTCTTAATAAAGACAGTATAACTTTGGCAATTTTGAAAAGTCATTTTAAAAATTCACAAAATCAATTCTACTCTTAAGATGTTAGAATAGTTATTGGTAATAGTAAAAGCCTGAGCATGAATAAAAAACAAAATGAACTTTTCCACGACATTCTAATTTATTGAGATGCACCTGTAAGAAAACTCTTAACTGTGCTGTCATTTTCCCTCTAATGCTATCCTTCTTGTAGTGCTATTAACCATGATTGCTATATCTATTCATGTTTAAGTGAACATGCTCACAGCACAAGGCTTTCTTATTGTATTTCTGAATTATTTTTCATATACCACCACCTCGTGTTTTAACTGTCATGAAGGTGCAAGTTTTGAGCAGACTGATACAACAGTTCCACTAAATGACATTTGGGTTATTGATATTTTAAAAGGCACTCTATGAAGTGTGTTAATATAGTTCTGTTATGTTGAAGAGCTGATGCATTTAAGATGGCAGCTAGAGCACAGTTGACAGTCCTGTCCTGGAGAAAGCAAGAGCTCTCATGAATGGCTCAAGCCTACTCAAATCAAACTCTCACGTCAATGGGCAAAGCTGAGTGGAAACCCACTCGGAAACCCATGTAATTTGAAGAAACTTTTGCAAGTCTTTAGATGCGTATTTAATTAAGTACTGTAGGTGTTAATCTGTGACACTTTTATTAATCTAGCTTCAGCAGTGTGTGAAGTTGTGCTTAACAGAAGGGTTCATCACAAAGGGCTTATTTTATAAAATTAATATAGCCTAAACATATTCTGTTGGCACTCTCTCATCTATTTTATTAATATTTATAAATTCATGCAATAGGCCTATATATACACTCTGTGCCTCATGATCCAAAATCCACTACATAATCTTTTTAATTGAAATGCTGCCTCAATCTGACTAAAAAGAGAGCTTGATCTGAATTAAATTTTGATTTGATTGATTGAAAGGGGTGGTGTAGATCTTAATCCATTCAACAGGAACATTTTAGCCGACTACACTGATAGCACAGGTACATTCATGGAGACGTCTATTTGACATCTGCATTTACATCTGAAAGATGTATTACTTAGAGTGTTTGCCCATGCAATACGTCTATAGGACATTTCCTCTCAGATGTCAAATAGATGTCTATTAGATGTCTATAAGATGTTTATGATTTAGAATGCTTGTAAAACTGACATGTTACAGACGTTAAAAGCAAGTATGTCAGATGTTTGTATGCTTTCCAGATCAAGAGATCTTTAACAGACATCTGGGTACACTCTCAATCGAATTCTAACGGACGTTCTGCACATACGCAGTGCAGTGGCGAGCATGCGTATGCTTGTTTATGTGTAACGAAATAGTCTGGAGACTGAATTAGACTACTACATATTTGCTAATTATACAGATTTAAATCTTAATAATTAAATTCAAGTTTATTTGTATAGCGCTTTTCACGATACAAATCGTTGCAAAGCAACTTTACAGCAAATTAAGTTTCTACAGTATTTAGTGGTAGCTTATCAGTGGTGACTGTCAGTCAATGTACATATGGCAGAAATGTACGGAAAAATCAATTAAAGACGTAATCAAACAGACGATGAACACTATTAACAGCAATTATTATATGATGCAATCAAACTTATAGGAAAATGTGGTAGTTCTGTATGTTGTTTCAGTAAACATTTAATACAAATTTAAAGCTTAATACAGATTTAGTTTTAGACATATCTTTTCTCCAGTTCTGAACACAGCGACTAGTTTTAAGTTTAAGTTTTACAACAGAATATGGGAACAGGATTGCGAAATTTAGTGTACATAATTTAACTGAATCGGAAATCGAATTCTGATTCGGATTTACGGAATTATACGCTGGTGACATGAGCGACAGCGACGACTGCTACAGGATACGACCTATAACTATGTTGTATAGTAACAAATCTTTTAGCAAATAAGCGACCTAATGCTGAGAGATGACAGTGCAGCACACGTGTTCCATCTGGCCAAACTACTGGAGTGACAAATTAAATTGACAAGGACTTGCCCAGCAGCTGACAACCTTAATGCCGACTGCACATGTTTTTCACTAGTACCCGCCTGAACAACCATTATTCCCATGAACCCCATTCCCTTTGGATCCCCTTTACCCACAGACTTTCTCTGGTGAGTTCCAGTCCTTGTCACTTTGTTAATGTTGATCATCAATGTTTACATTGCTAAAATGATACATTTTAGATGTATGTAATAGATGTGACAAATTACATTGCTGTTTTTTGTTTGTTTTTGGAGGGTTTTGGGTTGGACAAATTCGTTGCATAGCTCATAGCTGTTTTTATTAAGGACTGGTTTACAATAGGTTTGAAAACTTTTCTTTCGATTGGTTACTATGGACACGGAACAACTGTTTTTGTAGTTCATTGTGGGTGGGCAGTTTTAATAGACTACCATTAATATTGCATATAATCATTATACACAAAATGATTTTTATTAGAGTTTATGGAGTTTACAAAAATGCATAACATCTTTACAGTGAGAGGTTCCACTCCCTTATATTAGCCCCAGATATAGCACTATTTGTTGATGTTAATTACATCATCACACCTCTGTACAAAGTGAAGAATTTAGTCTGGAGTTAATAGATGAAAGAAAATATTACATTAAAAAGCATGGACACATTCGATTTTTCGACAAATGAGACTGCATTAAAAAATCAAACTGCAAGAGTTTTAACCTAAGTTTCATTACCGGGGAAGAATATTATATCGGTGGTGCTGCATTATTGGTGTGGATTATTTATTTAGCAGGTCTCCAATATTCTCAGCAGCTCAGTGTTGTGAGATAATCAATCTAGAGCCCTCAGCATTGAACTGCTCATTCTGCTTCTGTGTCAGCCTGTGTGTCCTCTTAATTAAACCATCCAAGCTAAAGTACACCATTTATTTTGACTTGCTGTTCCAAAGGTACACAGGAACAAACAGAGTGTGAGAAGTGTGGTCAATTGGCCTTAAAAATCAAGAACTACTTTACTTGCAATGCTGCAATTATTATTATTATTGTTATTATTGCAAATTCAAGAAACAGATGTAAATGTAGAAAAAAAACAAGTGTGAGTTATTGAAACATATGTCTTCATACCCTGCGTCTGAATCTGCACAAGTCTATTTTTAAATTGCATTTGCATATAGTCGGATTTAAAATATATAATAATTTTTAATTGAGGCACAGCACAAACCAAGTTGCCTCCATTCAATTGGAGTGTTGTCCATTATTTAAAATGCACAGATGTGTCAAGTGGCAGGTGTCCAAAGCATGAGCAAAATACAGCCTCTGTTATTTCCACAAATAATTAGAGAAATATATTTCCTACGAGAATCTTACTGCTTATCATCTAATCTGTTCAAAGAGAAGCATCTCTGGCAGGCTTTCTTTCACACCCACACAGAAAGCTGCAAAGATTTCATCGCTTTTCGTAATGAGTATGCAATGCACCTTTGCTTAGACGTGCTTTTCTCTTTGGATGCAGAGCCAAGAGTAAATGCTTGATGTCCTTGGAAATTAATCATACAGAGCCCTTTGCTTGGTAGGGATGGAATGATTCACAACAAACTCTTCATCTAATGTTGCAGGCAGACGTTGTGTTAAAAAGAGTTGATGTAAACACTGTCTTCTAGGTGTAGCATTATGGCTTGTTCTTCAAAACAAATATCCAAGTTTTTGAATTTATTTCTGTTGTCTAAAGCATCCTATTGAGGTTGTGCTACTTTTCTACATGGGTAAATGAATGGTTATCCATTACAAACATAATTCGCTTTGGTGGCGTTTGCATAGTGTGAACTATTTATGGATAGTTATGCCCTTTCAGATACTTTCCTGTGAAAGTTACAGAGTTTAACAAGCTGATCTGGTATGACGGGAGTTCGGTTATAGATTTTCACAGACAAGGTTGGCAGATGATTTCACAGCCTCATGCTATGGGCACCTGCACACCAGAGAAAGCTCAGATGCAGAGTTTTACAGAAATGGCATATGGTCCATTTTGAAGGTGTAGAAAGAGCAGGGTCAGTTTTAAATCAAGGGGGAATACAGTGAATTGGATTTCCGAGAGCACAGCTGAACCCTCTTATCTGACGTACATAATGGTAAATGGATACCTACTTACCTACTTTGACGAACCCTTGAGTTTTTCCCTCTACATTCTTACAATGCACCATCTCTATTGAAATCATATAATATATGATTTCCATATATAATATTCATTTTTAATGTTCATTCCAGTACAGTACAATCTGTCGCATGTGTTGTTGCTAGAGCTCGTTTTGCATAACCTTGAATTAAATGGTGTTTGGTAATAACTTGCATTCAATATGAAATGATTGCATAAGTTGAAATAAAGGAAAAATATTCAATAAAAACAAAACAAAACAAAAAATCGGATGTGCTTTTTCAATAAGCTGCTGTACGAATATTTGTGGAAGAAAAAATATTTGTGAAAAAAGAAACAAAAATAGTAGAAATATTAGTAAAAGAAAGAAAAGTCTTGAATATTTTCAATATTTTTCAACTCCTTATATACCTTTCTGCAGCCTTGATGCGGAGAAAAAAGCACAAGAAATATAAAAAATAAGACATATGAAAAAATATCAGAAAGAACAAAAAAGCTTTTGTTGAAACTCTTCATGGTCATGATTACATTTGTTTTTGTTTGGGAAACTGGTTTGAAAACAATTATTATGTTTTAAATTCCATTTGGTGGTGCAAGTGCTGTAGAAAGTGCACGCTTCACTTTTTGTTCTTGAATACTCACTCTCCCATAAGTGATTGCTCATCAGCAATGCAAAAGTGGATTTTGATTACACCACAGAACATGTTATTATGGGAATAGCATTGGATAAATGAGAGTACGAGCAACTGAAGAGAGTTAAACCATCTGCTTTCCTCTCTCCTAAGACCTGCACAATTTTGTTCAAGAGGTGGAGGATTGTGAAAATTGTTGATCCATACAAACTATCTTCAATAAATGTGGTAGATCAGTATGCAGACAAGAAATGGTGGACTGAACTGACTTTTGCTCTCAAAGGGCTGAGGAAAGTGGTACAGGGCAAGATCAAGCTGAGGAATTAGATTTGTCCTGAAATATTCAAATAAATAATGAAGATAGGACTTTCTTCACAGCATTGATTATGCAGTAGGAAATTTATAGAGTAAAGTCAGGCTTTAAAAAATTGTGCCTGTTCAGACAGATTTGCATAGATGTGATTTTAACTAATGTTGAAATTGTTGATGAATAAAACATGAAGAAATGGAAAGGATGCATACATCCCCTGAAAATTTGTATAGTGTCTTGTGGATCGCAGCCCTTTGAGAATAGTAGATTCTCAGCCGCATTTGGCTAATTGTTTTTATGCAAGGATGTGGCTTTGATCATGTTGAGCCTGTCTCAAAAGTGGGAACATTACTGTGGAAGACATTAAAGACAACCTTGTGTTTGAGGCTTGATGAGAAAAGGCAGTTCTACAGCTTTTTATGACAAAGTCTTTGTTGTAAATTAGATGTGAAAGCCTGTCTTTTGTTGTCATATTTCATAAAATGTGTTTTCAGATTTATTAAATTCAGGTATAAGAGTGAAATCATTATGATGTCTATTTTTTAGTTCTCGTACAAGTAGGTTGTTGGACTGCCACTGCTGATATGCAAGAGTCTTTGACTTGCTTTTAACGGCAGAGATTTCACTGTGTGATCGCACGGGATGTGTTCATGAAATTACTGCACAGTGTGCTTTTGAAAAGGTCTCTGTTTTCTCTGTATTCAGCTTAGCAGTGTTATTCATAATGAATGAATCATCTCTTTTTATGATTATTTAATCGGAAATAAAGTGCTGTGAAAAAGTTGCCCCCCGTCTAAATTTCTGAGCTTGTGCACATTGTTAACTTTGTGGTCTAATTCTACTGGGGTTTCAAGGTTTCAGTTATGCAGACTTTATGCAGGTATGAAAAAGTGCCTGTGCCAAAGCCCAGGAATGGTGCAAATTAATTATAGTTAATATTGATGTGTGTGTGTGTGTGTGTGTGTGTGTGTGTGTGTGTGTTTTAAGCAGCTCTTATTTGGGCTGACATTTGCCCTGACAATCACGCTGCTTTCGTGCCATGTTGTTGTAATTACTGTAATCTAGTAAGATGACAAGCTGGGATGTTCTGGAGCTGTGCACTTCCTCAAACTCAGAATTATGCATTTCTATGGCAACGCTATTAATGCCAAAAATGGATCTCTGTAATTTGAGTAATCAGTAGAAAATTACAATATAACAATCATTATCCAAAGGCCTTATTCTAAATTATGGTTTATTTAGTGGGATATTAAAGAAATAGTTCACCTACAAATGAAAATTCTGTCATCATTTAGGGGAGCGGGGCACATTGTAACACTTTTTGACTTTGTCAGTTTGTGTAAATCCACATGGGGTTCAGAATATATATATATTTTTGTCTAGTACAAATATGTTGCTTTGTTTCATAATTACAGTGTATACCTTTTTCTTAATTTATCCTCAAAAAATGAAAGTGAAATGTGACAACATGCCCCGTAGGTGGGGTACATTGTAACAGCTGAGGGGCACGTTGTAACATGACCATATGACAGCTTAAAACGTTATCTGATCTCATGAAAAATATATACAAGACAAACTAAAATATTTTGTCAATAAAATGAAAGTAGAATCAAATAAAATAATGGCGTTCTTTAAGAATTAAAAATAATCTGATTTTGGAGTTTGACAATGAACACGTTGCAACCAGGCATGGGACGGCCAACATAAATGAGCCAAAATGCTTTACATGTCTTGAAATAATAATTTCTGAACATTAAACATTGACTGTCAGTCTTTATTCACCTGTATCTCATCGTTTCTCATTAAAATTCATTAAAGTAAATAGTATAGATGACATCAGTGGTGTCATAGAAAAGCATTGTTTAATAATGGCGGGGCACATTGTTACGTTCTCCATCTGCGCAACTGGAATTTAAAACTGTTTAGTGTCTTCTGCTAGTTATCGAAGCATTAAAAAAACGGGTAACTAACAGATTGGAGATTAAAATAATAGCAGATTTGTCTCATTTTAAATGAATAATAAAAACTTAGATGAAAAATTTACTTAAGCCAGAAATTTAATTTTACTATGGTAAAATAAATGTTTAGCGATATCTTCAAAAGATTTTTTTAATTTTGCCACACTTTTTTCTCTATATAATGTTGATATGGTAACTAGTAAATACTGTACATTTTGTTATGCTAGCATGTGTGGAAATATTTAAACCATGTGTGTTACAACTAACCCTGTGTTACTTTGTGCCCCGCGCTCCCCTACTCAGTTTGCTCACCCTCATGCCTTTCCAAACCTGTTTGATGTCCACTTCTGTGGAACATAATAGAAGATATTTCGAAGAATGTTGGTAACCAAACAGTTTTGCTTCCCATTGACTTCCATTGTATGATAAAAATATATAATGGAAGTCAATGGGAACTGAAACTATTTGCTTATCAACATTCTTCTAATATTGCTCCACACACACACACACACACACACAAAAAAGGGTGAGCAAATGATGACAGAATTTTCATTTTTGAGTGAACTCTGTGATGTAGCAACAATGAACTGTATTGTATGCCTTTCCATTATCATCAAATTATCCATGGATTATTAAGATATAAACAGTATAGTAAATTATAGTAATTATTAAATAGAAATATTACAAGATAATGGCTTAACTTCATTTAGAGCTGCTGGTATTTTGAGTGATTCCACTTGATGGTGGTACAAGTAAAATCTCTGTGAAAATTCAGAATTTACAAATGGTAATTACGAGTTCTACACGGGTGTTTTATGCTTTTTTTTTTAACCCAAGTCGTAATCTTGCAATCTCATGCCAATTCTGCATGAATGCACCTTCAGAGTGAACTTAATAGCACTCTGATTGTAGCACCATTCCATAAAGGAAGGACATTTCTGAAGACCTTCACAAAAAAGCCTTTATGGAAAGCAGTCCAACAAACCACAGTCAGAGCCAGATCAGTCAAATGGAGAAAGTTTGGAGAAGTGGGTTGCAAATTGGGTTGCTATAGACTGTAGGCCACTGATAATCTTATATTTGGTGATTTATGGAAATAAACCAAACACCAAACATATATCTTTGAATTACCTTGACTTTTCTTAGCATATATTAAAGGGGTCATGATGAACTGAGAAATAAAAATTTCTTTGATCTTTTGACATATAAGAGGTCATTTAACTATAAAAACATCCTGTAAGTTTCAGAACTCAAAACGTTCTTGTTAGTCTAAAAACATCTTATATTGAAGGCAGTCTATGTCACTATGATATAATAGTGTGGATAAACCCCGCCTCTGCAGAAGAAGATCAAAGCCTGCTTCTACAGCGCTGCCTGTTTAGCCCCGCCCACCAATTCGCAATCATAGTATGTAAAAGACAGAAATTAAACGATAAAGATGGCTCCGAAGATAAGACGCTGTGCAGTGCCAAATTGTGGAATAACAGCCTTTGCATTGCTTTCTTTCTGATCCTAACATTAGGATTAACTTTATTTTTAATGAAGTTCCATACCACATCAGTAAGAACTTGGTCTTTTGTTTACTTCATTTTATCATGGATTCATTTACAAATAAGACACAATTCTACGCAGGATTTTCAGAAAGATTGAAATGGAAAGACAATGCTGTGTCGACTATATTTTACCGACAGTAATGTCGCAACACACAAGTGTGAGTAACTGTTTTCATTATGCGGTCACTATTGCTTTGTCTGTTATTACAGATCGTTTGATATGTACTGAGTATTTATGTGTTTTTATCTAAATCACTGCAGCATCCATTGAGGAAGGATGTGAGTTGTCAAACATACACATGTTAGCCAATCATAGCAGTGGGCGTTTACTTCTGATGAGGGGGGCTAAAAACAGGACAGAAAATAGCCTAATACTTCTAAATTATGATGTTTTTTGATGTAGAAAACATTATAAGTGGACATCAGAGAACAGTACAAAATAATAAAAAGGCAGTTCATGACCCCCTATATAGTTGCAAATAGTAACAAATAATGACTTCAATTAATTGTGTTGCCAGCCCTATTAATAATCAGCAAGCTCCTTCATCAGCAAAATCAGGTCTTCTGTACAGCTGAACTCGGACAAGACATTACTTAAAGTGGGTTATATTTCAATAGACTCTTAATCACTTATGCACACCCACGGTTCTGAATCGATTGTCTGATTGTTGAGGCACATTCTGCTGCCTTGAAACTGTGACAAAAGCCCTGCCATGCTCCCACGGGCTGTGCTTCATTAGAGAGTAGGAATGGGTAGTATAGGCATGCCTGACAGCCGCCGATAGAGCAACAGATGATGCCAGAAGCTGAACTACTCTGTCACGGCACACTTTAGTAGACTCTAGTCTGGATCTGGATCAGAAGAACGCGTTCTGGCATTTTGGGGTGCTTTTGATAAGACTTCGACATTTTACACCGGCATACAATTGATGACATGCGGAGGCTGTGAATGGCTTGTGGGACTCTGATTGAAGTTTATTAACAACAAACCATTCCTAAACTGTAATTTCACAGGAATCTTCCTCCATTCTCCAAAAATTTTACTGGGTGTGCCAACATGTTTATTGCATACACTATGGTGTGATGGATTATATGGTCACCAGAAAGATGAACAGCTGAGCTGTTGTTATTGATTTCAGAGTGGCAGGAACAGCACAAGGTAATTTACTCTCTTGACTTAACACCCACAAGTCCACATGCGCCCACAACCTAGCTATTTGTGTGTGTGTGTGTGTTGTTTTCTGTAAGTTAAAATGTTTGCTACTTCTGCTGCTGTTAATGTCCCTGAAATCTTGTTATTGAGATGTCATCAGCAAATAATTACACTTGAATGAAGAAGCTATCTCAGGCTTGGCTGTCTAATTAAGAATCTTGTCTAAGTGCACCTTGAGTAAAATATGTAAATTACTTTAGTGGTTTCTTGATCAGGGGATGGTGGAGAACGATGGACCATAGTGAGGTTTGACGTCATGTTTAATTTGATGTTAGTAAAAAGGAGGCTGTGAAGGACAGACAGAGCTGCACGATTTTGAGGGTTGCTGTAAACAACAGTTCAATAAACAAGAATTGTATAGAGGAATTTACACTTTAGATGCAATACTGCCAGTTAATTTGTCTGTTTTTTTCTGTGGTAACGGAAAGAATTCCAAACGATGTCAAAGTGGAATAAATCCCAAACATCAAACAGTAGCGGTGTTTTGGTCCTAAATGAATCTGTGTTTTTAAATGAATTGGTTGAGTGAATGATTCCATGACTGACAGTTATTTAGTTCCTGAAAGAATCTTTGGTTTTAAACAAATCGTTCAAATTAATGATTTTTTTACTGACTCATATTTATTTTGTTTCTAAATGAATCTGTTTTTTTAAACAATTCAGTTGAGTGAAGGGTTCCATGGCTGATTCATAGTTAATTTGTTTCTGAATGAATCTGTTTTTAAACGAATCAGTTATGGCGTTATT
>NW_015661992.1:0-1401 GCF_001515625.1 Sinocyclocheilus rhinocerous | reverse complement strand
AAAACTGACATATATATATATATATATATATATATATAGCAGAGAACGGATATGGCATGTGTAAAGCTATGACCTGGTTTTAATTAGAGAAATACATAAATTGACCCACCGGCATTGAAGCACATGTGATACCATTAGTGCTAGTCAGTTAAATAGTCTGTCACGTTAAATGACCAAATAATGGGGAGAAATGTTGAAACACTTGAATAAAAGCACTGTAGATAAAACCTGTGACCTGTTGTGAACTCACGCCATCCTCCAGCTCTCCTTTCAGCTACATTATAACGAACAGAGTGAAAGAAAAGAGGTGATTTCAGATGCAGTATAGAGCAGGTTTTATTTAATCATGTATCAAGAGGTGCAAATTAGAGGAACAATATTAAAATGATTAAATATTGAAAGTGGTATCATTATGTAGGGTTGAATCTGTACGATGGAGGATGAAAAATCTGTTCATTTTCTGGATTTAAGAGTTTTCTAAATGAGATCCTAGCTCTGTCACTCTGTCCCTAGATACAAATAGCAATCTTACACAGTAGTTATTATCAATCCATTTCAGGAAATGTTATTAAGCACCTGAAGATGGGCAAAAGAGCCAGATGGTAACTTAAGGTAATCTGATTCACAGAAGTGGTCCTAATAGAAAGAGTCCCCTAAATCACATCTTTTACTGGGTGTGCCAACATGTTTATTGCATACACTATGGTGTGATGGATTATATGGTCACCAGAAAGATGAACAGCTGAGCTGTTGTTATTGATTTCAGAGTGGCAGGAACAGCACAAGGTAATTTACTCTCTTGACTTAACACCCACAAGTCCACATGCGCCCACAACCTAGCTATTTGTGTGTGTGTGTGTGTTGTTTTCTGTAAGTTAAAATGTTTGCTACTTCTGCTGCTGTTAATGTCCCTGAAATCTTGTTATTGAGATGTCATCAGCAAATAATTACACTTGAATGAAGAAGCTATCTCAGGCTTGGCTGTCTAATTAAGAATCTTGTCTAAGTGCACCTTGAGTAAAATATGTAAATTACTTTAGTGGTTTCTTGATCAGGGGATGGTGGAGAACGATGGACCATAGTGAGGTTTGACGTCATGTTTAATTTGATGTTAGTAAAAAGGAGGCTGTGAAGGACAGACAGAGCTGCACGATTTTGAGGGTTGCTGTAAACAACAGTTCAATAAACAAGAATTGTATAGAGGAATTTACACTTTAGATGCAATACTGCCAGTTAATTTGTCTGTTTTTTTCTGTGGTAACGGAAAGAATTCCAAACGATGTCAAAGTGGAATAAATCCCAAACATCAAACAGTAGCGGTGTTTTGGTCCTAAATGAATCTGTGTTTTTAAATGAATTGGTTGAGTGAATGATTCCATGACTGACAGTTATTTAGTTCCT
>NW_015661991.1:1355159-1355320 GCF_001515625.1 Sinocyclocheilus rhinocerous | reverse complement strand
CTTTCACTGTGATTTGGCCGTCCCATCACCATGTTTATTCTGATGGGTCCTCAGAAACTTGGAGCACAGGCATAAAAATATCAGTGTTACAGACATAGGATATCCCAGCTGAGAGGCAGACAGCAGATCAAAAAAAAAAATCCATTAGCATTTATTTTTTC
>NW_015661991.1:1346951-1355147 GCF_001515625.1 Sinocyclocheilus rhinocerous | reverse complement strand
TGGAAGTAAAGTAAGATTACCCTTATGCCAAAAAAAAAAAAATATATATATTTGACCCAATTTTCAAAAATATATTTAACATCCTTTATATGTTATGTTGTATGATTATTGTAGCTATAAAGTGTATGTTTGCTGTGGCAAAAATCACACATTCAGAGTTTTTTTTTCATACAACATATAATACGTGATTATTGACAAAAGTTAAATTTAGCGTCATTTACTTAATGAAGAGCAATTATTGACACAAGTGCAATTTAACATTTTTTTTAAATTTCGAACACTTATGAACATTATATATAATGAATGACATAACACAAATAAATTACTGAAGCAAGTGAAACTTCTGTGCATTTCTGTAATTTTTTTCTGTAATTGTGCTTTGGTGTGCATACATTTATGAATAATATGGATTCCTTGTGTCATTGTTATTTGGTGTCCTTTTGGAGTTTCCAAGTGTCCATTTTTTTTGGAAAGACACCTACATTTACCTTTAAAAAAAATTAACCAGAACATCCTCAGATTTCATTAAATAAATGCATTAATTGAATAAAATCAGCTAAAACCCACATACACAGTAACTGTTAGACATTTATCATTATATAAGACCTTCAATCATTTTACTTAAAATAAACTGCTGTTTGGCATCATATCTCTGCTGTGCCCCAGTTGCCGCCCCCGCAGTGTAAATCAGTGAGCCGGTGCGGCGGGTGAGCCATCTTGCCGCGAGGAATGGACTGACCCAGCTCGCATCGATCAACTAGTCTGAGTCATTCTCCCACACACTGCTGAGAGAGAAATCGAGATGGACGGACTGATAAGGCCGGTGGACATTTGTCTTCCTGAAAGTGGAGGTCGTGTTGAGAGGAGGGCTGGAGAGTGGGGCAGATGCTTTATTTCTCTTCAGACAACCACCGACATAGATTTTCTCCTCACTTCAAGGACTCAAGTCGCTCAAGTTTCATTACTGTAGCCATTTGTTATATTTGAGTAGTTGACATCCACGAGTTGAAATCAATATTATGACTTTAAAGGGGTCATATGATGACATATTGTGTTTTTTGAACATTAAAGCATGTCAACATATTCTGTTACACCAAATACACCAAATAATGATCTTTAAAAAAGCATCATATGACCCTTTAAGTTAAACTAAAAATGATATGAGGGGAAAATCTACAATTTAATTGGTCACAATGACACTTTTTTTTTAAATTTTAAAATTAAAAATACTTTACCTTGTCTTATAAAAATGTAAAAAACATTTTTTCAAAACCTAAAATACATACCTGCAGGTAAAAATTGCTTCCATTTCCAGGTGAAGTGTTCAGATACAGAATTTTTTTTAAATATAAGTGAGGCTGAAAAGGATAAAAAGCTAAAATGCATTAGCACAACCCTTAAGCCTGTCTCTACTTATACTTTAGATTTTACAATCAAAAATTCAACTTCAGAAGAGGGGGCCAGGGCCAGCTTGGGGGCCTTAACAATCTTCAAAACAATGTTGCCAAGTCCACAGTTTTCCTGCAGAATTGGGTTAATTTTACACTGTTGCAGCGGCTTGTGTTTTAGTCTGTGGGATAAAGCAATGGGTGCCGTCAGAATGAGAGTCCAAACAGCTGAGAAAAATATCACAATAATCCACAAGTAATCCATACGACTCCAGTCCATCAATTAACATCTTGTGAAGGGAAAAGCTGTGTGTTTGTAATAAACAAATTCATTATTAAGATGTTTTTAACTTCAAACCACTTCTACCGGCTAAAATAAGAGTCCTCTATCTATAATATTGCTTTCTCCAGTGAAAACGTTGTCTCATCTGAATCAGGAGGAAAATATGCACAGATCAAGTTGTTTACAAGGAAAAACAGTCTAAAACAGTTCTAAATAAATGGTGGATTTTGATGTGAGAGGACATCAGGGGATGGACTTTTTCACTGGATATAGCATTATTATGATTAATGGTCATTTTGGCCAGAAGTTAAAAAGCCTTAATGGTGGATTTGTTTCTTAGAAACACTCAGCTTTTTACTTTTTACAAGACGTTAATGAATGAACTGGAGTCGTGTGGATTACTTGTGTATCATCACATTGTTTTTATCAGTTGTTTGAACTCTCATTCTGACGGCACCCATTCACTGCAGAGGATCCATTGGTGAGCAAGTGATGCAATGCAAAATTTCTCCAAATCTCTTCCAATTAAGAAACAAACTCATCTACATCTTGGATGGCCTGAGGGTGATTACATTTTCTGCAAATATAATAATAATTTTTTTTTTTTTTTTGGTGTGAACTAAAGTATTTATGTTGATTCTGTGGTGTTAGATAATATTCTGGAAAAAAAAAATCAGTAAATCTAGGTCAATTAATATTGATTAATACTTATTTTTTACCACATGAATCACATTTTTAGGTGCCTTCTTAACATTTTTTCAAAGTTTTTTTTTTCAGTATATGTTCCACCAGTAGATCTATAACAAAACCTTCACAAAATGTTTTTGTTGGGATAAAATAGCTGAAACAGAATTAAAAATCTGTCATCAAGCCACATACAAATGATACTCTATTCCAAGTACACTGATTCCAGGAATACAAGTTATAGGCCACCTGTGATTTGTGCCTACCTTGTTCAGTTTGCACCTGCAGCAATGCATTTTACATTTAGTGAAAATGTATACATAGCTGCTAAGTTGTTAATATTCCATGTGGTCTCTTTATTGTTCTTTATTTATTATAATTAAATAGATAGACCAAAATACACAATCTTCAGAACCGATTGTGTTCCACAAAATAAAGAAACTCGTGTGGGTTTGGAACAACATGTGGACTAGTAAATAAAATTCTCATGTTTAGGTGGACTTTCCCTTTAATTCAATGAGGTTGGTAGCATTAGGGATTGTTGACACCCAGGAGAGAAAGACGTAAGAGGCCAGTCATGCTATAAATACATATGCTCATAATTCTTAAACACAGTGGCAGAGGGAAGATTTGTCATAATTAGGCTTATTTAATTCCACACAGAGAATTTAACCAGCCTGCTGGGGCAACTCTTTCTTTTTACGTCTCTTCTTTTCCCCTCTGTAGCTCCACATTTTTCATTTTACTCTGGCATTCATCATATTTCTGGCCTCATTGCCGTTACCTTTGTGTGAGGGTTATGATGAAGAAGGGCCCATAAACCTCCCAGTGTCTCTCAAATGAGATTAGAATGGCTCGGCTCACAGGGGAAACCCTCCGCTGCACATTGTGCTCGAGTTTCAATTTCTGCCCTACAGGAGCTTGTGGTGACAGGAAGCTGGCACTGTGAATACAGATATTATGCTCAATTAAACAAAAGGAAATACAGTATATAATAGGAATGACAAGGGATCCTGTCCACCTTTAAATAAGGGTGATGTGTAATGTTGGCTTGAATGGGCTTCTCACGCACATGTTTCAGGTCTTCGCAAATACAGTAAGGAATAACAAATATCAAAATAGCTGCTATTTGGACCTCCTACTGGATACAATTAATGTAAAAGTAATGTTCTGGTTTCAATACACGATCAAATAATGTGTGTACTGTAATTTGTCTAGGTGCATTCACATTTAATATTATTCAGTGAGTTTTCAAAGCCGAATTCCAGTCATGTCAATACTAATCCATATGATCGGGAAATTCACGTGATGGGGAAAAATTTCAACACACAATTTCCCCACACATTCTGCATCAGATTTAAGTTTGTCAAGCGAATTTACAAAGTTGAGCAACAGAAAAACTGAAAACCTGCTTGGCATGAACATGACTCCTGTGTGAGCTATCCTTATACATCACTACACTACTAACAATAGACAGGCTTTTTTTTTTGTCCACAAATTTTCCCCCAAATGTCACTAATGTGAGTTTCAGAACTCCAATTTGTGAATCTGTGTGTGTGTGTGTGTTTGATGACGATTTTAGCGATTATCACTGACTCTTTCTGCTCTTTATGAGCAAATCATTGAATCGTTCACTTAACCAATTCTTTCAAAAACACTGATTCAATCAAGAAAGTCATATTGCTGCATGTTGCTCAGAGATGTGACTAACAGCTAAAATGGAACGTTCTCAGAACTTTGGTAAATGTTCTGGCAAGGTTCTCTTAAAGTTATAAAGAAACATTCTTCCAGTAACATTAATAGAACATTTAGGTTGAAGTTATCTTTAACAATCTTCTCAAAATGTTATTTATACATCAATCAGCCTCTTTTTGTCATCCAAAGAACATTCAAAGGTTCCCATAATGTATGATAAAATAATAATATGGAATGTTCCTTTAATATTTTCTCTAACCAAATGATAATAATAATAATAATAATAAAAAGATTTGGAAATACTTTATTTTAAGGTGTCCTTACTAGTACATTACACATGTACTTACTATTATAGCAACAACAAATTATGCATAATTACATATAAGTAGCCCCAAGCCAAACCCTAATCCTAACCCTAACCATATAGTAAGTACATGTAGTTAATTAATATTACTCAGTACTTAAATGTATATTTGCACTGTAACAAGGACACCATAAAATAAAGTGTAACCAAAGATTTTAAAAAATTGATGTTTTGAATGTTCATAGAATTTTGAAATAATCTTTTCATAAGTAAATAGGAACATTTGCAAAACTTTCATAGAATATTTTTGTTAGCTGGAAATCTGCTGCTAAATAACAACATGTTAAAGGGATATTTCACCCAAAAATGCGGTTATTACGGTTGAACCACTGATGTCACATGGAAGGGGAAACCCTCCGCTGCACATTGTGCTCGAGTTTCAATTTCTGCCCTACAGGAGCTTGTGGTGACAGGAAGCTGGCACTGTGAATACAGATATTATGCTCAATTAAACAAAAGGAAATACAGTATATAATAGGAATGACAAGGGATCCTGTCCACCTTTAAATAAGGGTGATGTGTAATGTTGGCTTGAATGGGCTTCTCACGCACATGTTTCAGGTCTTCGCAAATACAGTAAGGAATAACAAATATCAAAATAGCTGCTATTTGGACCTCCTACTGGATACAATTAATGTAAAAGTAATGTTCTGGTTTCAATACACGATCAAATAATGTGTGTACTGTAATTTGTCTAGGTGCATTCACATTTAATATTATTCAGTGAGTTTTCAAAGCCGAATTCCAGTCATGTCAATACTAATCCATATGATCGGGAAATTCACGTGATGGGGAAAAATTTCAACACACAATTTCCCCACACATTCTGCATCAGATTTAAGTTTGTCAAGCGAATTTACAAAGTTGAGCAACAGAAAAACTGAAAACCTGCTTGGCATGAACATGACTCCTGTGTGAGCTATCCTTATACATCACTACACTACTAACAATAGACAGGCTTTTTTTTTTGTCCACAAATTTTCCCCCAAATGTCACTAATGTGAGTTTCAGAACTCCAATTTGTGAATCTGTGTGTGTGTGTGTGTTTGATGACGATTTTAGCGATTATCACTGACTCTTTCTGCTCTTTATGAGCAAATCATTGAATCGTTCACTTAACCAATTCTTTCAAAAACACTGATTCAATCAAGAAAGTCATATTGCTGCATGTTGCTCAGAGATGTGACTAACAGCTAAAATGGAACGTTCTCAGAACTTTGGTAAATGTTCTGGCAAGGTTCTCTTAAAGTTATAAAGAAACATTCTTCCAGTAACATTAATAGAACATTTAGGTTGAAGTTATCTTTAACAATCTTCTCAAAATGTTATTTATACATCAATCAGCCTCTTTTTGTCATCCAAAGAACATTCAAAGGTTCCCATAATGTATGATAAAATAATAATATGGAATGTTCCTTTAATATTTTCTCTAACCAAATGATAATAATAATAATAATAATAAAAAGATTTGGAAATACTTTATTTTAAGGTGTCCTTACTAGTACATTACACATGTACTTACTATTATAGCAACAACAAATTATGCATAATTACATATAAGTAGCCCCAAGCCAAACCCTAATCCTAACCCTAACCATATAGTAAGTACATGTAGTTAATTAATATTACTCAGTACTTAAATGTATATTTGCACTGTAACAAGGACACCATAAAATAAAGTGTAACCAAAGATTTAAAAAAATTGATGTTTTGAATGTTCATAGAATGTTGAAATAATCTTTTCATAAGTAAATAGGAACATTTGCAAAACTTTCATAGAATATTTTTGTTAGCTGGAAATCTGCTGCTAAATAACAACATGTTAAAGGGATATTTCACCCAAAAATGCGGTTATTACGGTTGAACCACTGATGTCACATGGACTATTTTATCGATGTCCTTACTACCTTTCTGGGCCTTAAACGTTTCAGTTGTGTTGCTGTCTATGCAGGGTCAGAAAGCTCTCGGATTTCATAAAAAAGTATCTTAATTTTTGTTCCAAAGATAAACGAAAGTCTTGTGGGTTTGGAACGACATGAGGGTGAGTAATTAATGACAGAATTTTAATTTTTGGGTGAACTATCCCTTTAATAACGTCAAATCTCACTGGTTCTTGTGTCACACCATATTTGATTTGGGCATGAGTATACATGAGATAATCAATGTTTTTGCCCTGTCCATTATAAAAAGTAATTATATTGCTTAAGATGACCACTGGAGTTGTAAGAATAATTTTTATGCTAACTCTGTGTCCTTTTTGGAGTTTGAAATTCCCACTGACTGTTAATACGGTATATGGACAAATCTTTCTTCATGTTGCGCAAAACGAAGAATCATTCAAGTTTGGAATGATATGAGGGTGAATAAAATGACGAAACCGCATATCATCTACACTTGCAGCATGACTCCTCAAGCTGCGACAGACATGAGTTTAATCCTATTCGGCTATTTGAATATGATTTAAAATGCAACACACTTTTTTTGAAGGGAATGAATAATACAGAAATCAGCCAAGGGCATGATCTTCAGTAACAGTATGCTGAACTCTTATCACAACCTGTCTGAGAAAGGTACACAAGATCATGTTACAAACTTAGCCTCATATAAATATTTAATGTTTTTGGCTCATAACGAAATGTCAGATGTATATTCCTAACTGTAAATACTGTAGCTGAACAAAACCTAAACAAATATTTTGTATTCTGCACATTAATTTTTCATACACAAGAAAGAGCACAGAACTGACATGTTGATTTACCAGTCATGTAAGTGGAAGCAGAGTTAAAGATTATAAATAGTGACGCACTGGTGTGTCTACGGCCCCCTTTAGGGCTTCTTACATTAGAACATATATTTCAGGATTCTTCTGTACATCACAGCACATTTACTGGCATCAATCTTTTGCGCCACCCACTTCAAGGCTGTAGACAAGGCCTGATGCATGTTCTGCTTCGGTGGGGGAAACGCCAACACGCATTATACTGCTGCAGCGTGTCACATATCAGCTGCAACACAAAGAAAGGGGAGATCAGTGTCACTCTGAATCAGCCTGCAATGTTTCTGCCACAGTCAAAGCGATAAAGAGCTTTTATGAAGACGTTGCTCTCTGTGGCTTTCCCTTGTGAAAATGAAGTGCGCTTAATTGTATTAAATGTGCATTTGTAGTGTACTTCAAATCTTGAAAGTATATACACACATATACATATACAAATGCATACACACTCACAAACTTGCAGATAACATAGTACTAATGAAATAAAATGTCACTTAACTGTATATAAAGAGATGCACGTTCATGACTGTTTAACACACTTAAGTACACTTTAAAGAGCACTTTGTAATAACGTCAAATTAAAAAGTAAAAGTTTTACCTTGCTTTTTTTTTAAAGAAGTAGCCTACACTTATTTTGATGAGTTGACTTGTATACTGAAGCACATGTACAGTACTTGGTTATAATTTTAACAGTTACACTTTATTTTAAGGTGCCCTTGTTACAGTGTAACTTAAGTTTAAGTACATTTAAGTACTGGGTAGTAATAATTAACTACATGTACTTACTTTATGGTTAGGGTTAGGATTGGGGTTTGGCTTAGGGTTACTTGCATGTAATTATGCATAAATAAGTGTTACTATAATAGCAAGTATAAGTAAGGAATAATTGACGACGGGCCGTTGAATTATTAGAAAAATAATGCACACTCCGCTTCGCGTCGTGGTCGCATCACCACCTCCTGTGTGAATTATTTTTCTAATAATTCAACGGCCCGTCGTCAATTATTCC
>NW_015661991.1:1341453-1346894 GCF_001515625.1 Sinocyclocheilus rhinocerous | reverse complement strand
CGTAGCAACCACTTGAACACCCTAGTAACCACACTTAAAAATCGTATTGTTGTGGCAACTTTTGCAAACAGTAGTTACATTTTCTTCAGTTTGTTTATTTATTTATTTATTAAATAGTAATATTTTAGATTAAAAAAAATAAAAATAAACTTTTCTGGAGAACCTTGTTTTGTTGTACATACATACATAAATAGACTGAAAAAAATTGTATTGAGGATCAGTTCAGTGCAGAAAATACAATATGGATTCCATTTTAAAAGTACACAGTACATTTATCAAGATATTTTAAAAAGACTGTTTGGTTTTTAAGACTGTGTCCTGCTGTGCATTTTAAGTGAGCACGATTAAACATGCTTCATCATTTTTAAAGCTTTCGGCAGTTTTAGCCACAGAAAGTCACATTTTTAGCATAGCTGTTTCAGTGTCTATTTTTATTTTTCTGGGGAAATAACATTTTACTGATTGATTTACAGAGAAGAGATCCTGGGCCGCAGCAGGTCCTCTGTGAAAGGCTCCATCTGTTGACTGCTGATTATGACATTGATCGTATAAGCAATGCAGTTCTGTGTAGTACCGTGCAGCTTAGGAAGCACCACAAAAGTGGATTTGCAGGTTTCTACCATGTACCTAGAAATTTATGGCATATATAGCCTCCTGAGACCCAGCTATGGAGTTTTTGCCTCTGTAGTGGACATTATATTTTAGTGCATTTCTCTGAGACCTCACATGTCACAGTTTTAAGTCTGGATGTCCTGTACAGAGCACATTCAGGGCTTTTCAGAGATACCAAATTATTGGATGTTTCACCATGACCACTCCCTCTCCTTGGTTTTTAAAAATGGCTGACATTAATTTAGTGATAAAATTGTACATCCTTATGGAAATATGATAATATTTTGTAATTACAATTTAAATCTGATTAATTTTCTAATTGTTTGTCATAAATCAACATCTCAGGAAAATGTTATGGGGTTTCAAATCAAAATATGACTTCCTGTTATGAAACAGGACATCATTTCATACATGTCCACTGTAGAGGACACCAGGACTAAAAGCATGTTTATTATACATTTTGGGAGACAAAAGAATTGAATAGGAAAACAAATTATATATCAATATTCTTATGAAATATTAGATATTATTATGAAAATCTGGCCAATTACTACTCCCATTATTACACTTCTTTTTTCAACATGCTGTCCCAACTGCACTTTAATATGCAAATTAGATACAGTGTATAGATAACATTGTGCTTAATGGGAAAACCAGTTTATGGAATTTTTACACACATATTTCATAAAGCAAAATGGTATATCAAATCATTTTGTTATATATTTTATAACATAGTTTAGAACCATCCTTAAACAAAGTTAGGTATAAAAAAATCCTGAAACCTAAAAATTGATTGGTGATTTTAAAAAAAATCCCATTATTTTTGCCTTTTCATGTTTATACTTGTCATTTTATTTTTAGAAAAACTGAGTCCTGGTGTCCTCTACAGAGGACATAGCATAACATATAAATAAAATATAATTTTTCAAAAATGTTATTTTACCATTTTTTTCTTATGCTCTAAACAATGTAATGACATGAACAAATACTAAATTCACAAAGCTTTTTATTTCTGGTTCTCAGGAGGATATAGATATGCAAATCAGTTCTCCATACACTCTCAGAAAAAGAAAGTACAAAAGTTATCACTGGGGCAGCACCTTTTCAAAAGGTACACATTTGTTCCTTATTTACTCTTAAAGGGTGAATATTAGTAACTGAACGGTACATGTTAGTACCTAAATTGCACATATTTGTACCTTTTGAAAAGGTACTGTCCCAGTGACAACTTTTGTACCTTTTGTTCTGAGAGAGAAACATTTCTTCATGTTGCTATTTAGGGATCAAGTTACCCTATACAAAAATATAACTTTTTAAATTAATTAATTAATTAATTATTTTTTAAACACACACAGACACAAAAAAACTTGTTGATATGTCTCACAGTAGGTTGGTAAACGAGTTCTGTTTTCTGTGAATTTAACACTAAAATGAGCATATATATATATATATATATATATACATGCACACACACACACTGGTCGAATTGTAAACAATTTCGGGGGGATGGTGTGGTCAATTTATTTGGTGGGGCAGGCGGGGTCCTGTAGCTAATTTTACACAATGATTTGAAATTTGTCTAATTTTTAAACAGATCGTTATTTAATGAAAAAGCTTTATTAAACGAACTATTATTTATAGGCTGTTTTCCTTCTGGGGCCTGAAATGGAGGAATTTTGGTCAATACTGATAAACAATATTTTGCTGATATATATATATATATTATAAATAACAGAATTTTTCAATTCACTCTCTCTTTCAAGGACATGTGATTCAGTCGCACTGAATAAACGTATTAAACCAACGATTTTGTCTAAACGTTGAGTGCAGCTATCTTGAATGCAACTTGCATTACTTAATAAATTAATGTAAATTGCACTGCTTGATGAAATGTCTGGAATATTTTGGATTGATTTGTTGTCAGAAACTATAAGCCTATAACTATGGGCTTATATATTTAGATTTTTGCTTTTTGTTTACATCAGATTATAAGTAGCAGTTGCAACACATTAGCTGTACTAGTTGTTATAACCAGTGTTTTTTCTGTTGCTAACAATGTCGTTAAATGTTATAGCATTGTCTATGATTTTTGTTGGTATCTCATCTTTTGAAGCTATTTAAAGCACCACTATTATTGTCCCAGTAGAATCAAACATTATATGCTCATGTGTGTATGGGCTTTATTTAATGAGATAAAATCAATATCGTTTCTTTATGAGTTTCCTCAGACTATACCCATGGCGTGGATATAAAATACAAGCTTACAATGGGTCTTTATTCCTCCTACTCTTACATGTTAGTGCTTTTGCTGATAGCAGCAGTGCTCTGGAAGATTTGCCAAAGAATCTTAACTATTCTTAAAAATACTTATTTGCTTTGGCCACACAGATAAACATTATTATGCTGTAATCCCACTAAAACAAGATTAGAAGCATGTGGAAAATGTCATTCTCAAATCTAAATAATTTGACAAACTGTATTCATAAATATGGTCATATTCTAAAGGAGAAGCTACTGATGTTGGTTTACATATGCATACAATTACATATACTGTTGCTTACAAGTGTGCATTGTATACTTGAGCCTGGCTTGTACAAATATTGATTTCCTCCACCCCACTTCCTAAGAGCCAGAATCCTGTTTGTCACAAAAACAAGGTCCCTCTGTTGTACAGTGCTATTGTAAGTAACACTTGTGTTTTGGTTCAGTATCTGAAAGTTGTTTTTTTATGATGTGTATCTCAAATGTTGATATAATTATTCCTATACTTATCAGCTACAACAAAGTATACATTTACGACTTATTCTTAAACTGTGTAAATTAATGTAAAGAATGAAGACTGCTTTTGTTACAACCTAAAACATGGACATTTTCAACTTTGTTGGAATTACAACAAAATGTATAGTTTAATCAAAGTTTGGAATTTATAATCTAATTTAATTTGCTCAAAACAAATATAATGCCATCCCTGAGCAGTGTTGTTTAATTCCTGAACAAATCAGTATTTTATTTATACAGTGAATAATTCAGTGACTCATACTCATGATACATGTGTCGCCACCTACTGGAGTAATGATGTAACTTGCAGAAAGAGTCACTGAAAAATCCCCACCAGTAATGTGCAGACTGAAGGCCTGTTGACACCATCACGAATATTTGGCATGGAAATTCGTTTTGATCTTTGCATGTGATTTGCATAAAAAATGATTTTGCAGGCATTTATTCAAATGAAAATGATTATTGCACTAAATTTTCACACCAAACATTTGTTTTGGTGTGAATGGGCCTTGTCTGTCTGTAATACACAAACATGGACAAGCGGACTGTTCATATGTTATATGCTGATGATATGGCTAACATAGCAGATACAATTAGGGGGTTGCAGAAACAGATTGAACAGATGGAAAAAAATGTGTAATCTTTATGGTACGAAAGTGAATTTAAGTAAAATGAAAATTATGGGTTTTAGAAGAGGGTGGGCTCTCTAAATAAGGATGAAAAATGGTATTTTGCTGGTGAACAGATTGAAGTGGTTAATTGTTACAAATATCTGGGTATGTGGTTTACACCAAAATTGTCATGGTGGACAACCCGGCGACAACTTTTAGCAAGCCAAGGCAAGAAAGTAATGCTTTCCTTGCTAAGGTTTGTTTATAAACATAAAATTAGCTGCAATCAATCTTTGTATTTGTTTGATCGCATGGTTACACCTATACTTTATTATGGATGTGAGACATGGGGTTTTGAACCAAAATGTTCAGGCATGTATTTGTAAAAAACTCCTTGGTATCAGTACAAGTGTGAGCAATGTAGCTGTCTTGGATGATTTGGGTAGATTTGTATTGTCCACTTCTTATATGAAAAGATGTATCATGTATTGGATAAAATTAGTGTCTATGTCTAATCATCATTATCCAAGAAAATGTTATAATATGCTTTTTCAATTAGATGAAGTAGGTCGAAAAACATGGGTTACTTGTATTAGAGTTTTGCTGTATTTTTATGGTTTTTCTGGTGTTTGGGAGTGAGCCTCCCAGTGTAGGTGACATAAGAACATTTACAGCTATTCTTAACCAATGATTTAAAAAGAAAAAGCACATGAGGCATGGTATACATCAGTTTTGGAAAATAATAAGTTAAATATATATTCACAATACAAATCTTTGTTAGTACAAGAGAGCTACATTGCGTCTGTATAACATGTAAACGGGTACGATCATTGTTCCTTTAAGATGTTCAAGTCATCATCTTGCTATAGAAACAGGCAGATGGAGTAATACATCAGTGGCAGAGAGAATCTGTAGTTATTGTAAGTTAACATTCAATATTTCTGTGATAGAAGATGAGAAGCATTTTTGTATGATTGCTCTTTATATGAGGATTTGCGTAAGAAATACTTAGGTGATCTTGTTCTTGTTGGTGATGTTTGTATTGATGTGTCAAGTGTTTGTGATTCGGGGTATGCATAGAGATTGGCATTGTATATATATCATGGAATGAAGAAAAAACTATCTGCCATGTCATTATGATGTTGTGGAACTATGGGCCGAGAGGAAGTGGACTGATGCATACAGTTAAATATCAGCACTTATGAAAGGCCTGTTGTATGTAAATGCATGTAAACCTAATTGCTTTCATTTTACACTTACAATTTATTAAAAGAGCCAATCAAACAAAAGATGGTGGGGCCTTCTTGTTCATAGATATCGATACAGATACCAATACTGAATTCTAGCAATGCTTCAGTTTTTAAAGTGATAGTTAACCCCAAAATGAACATTCTGTCATCAATAGCCATTGGTAGCTGTCATCGTTAGCCACTGACTTCT
>NW_015661991.1:1295894-1341075 GCF_001515625.1 Sinocyclocheilus rhinocerous | reverse complement strand
GTGGCTACTTGGTTACCAACATTCTTCAAAATATCTTCTTTTGTGTTCAACAGCTGAGAGAAATTCATACAGGTTCATTTTTGGGTAAACTATCCCTTTAATGGTTAAAGAGCGCAAGGTAAGATGTAAGTAGCTAAACAGCTAATATTTGCCAACTGTTTTACAATGTTAAACGACCAACATGACGAAAATCACTGTACTTTTTGTCAAATTTCGCTATTTTGAAATGATAATATAGGCTGAATCATTTACGAGATTCATGTAGCCTACTTCATAACCGAATGTGATGAGAAAAGACACATTTTGCCATTTTGCATTGTCGACACATTAGGCGAATGCATAGTGAATGTGTGCATATTTCAAATTAAAAATATTTGCAAATAATTCAAATCGATTAGAAAAATGTGTATTCTGTGTTTTTTTTTTATCTGTGTATTCTGTTAAATCCTTTAATTAGTTTATTACCAAATGACTCCCTGAAAAATACCTATACAATTTATTTAAAGTTATTATGAAGGTTATTATATAATTTGCAAACAGCCTTACAACTTCTGTAATCAGGAGGGTATTGATAAGGTAGCCTACTGTTCATTTGTAAGTGGTTAAATTGATGGTGTAAACTCATGCTTTGCTACAACACTCCTCAATCTCCTCTGCGTAGCCTAGTACTTGTATTAGAGCTTTAAATGCAATGTAGCCTACTCCTTTATTTTGCTTGCTTTTATGAAACATTTTTTTCACGTTTTTTATGAAACAGCGGGAGTCTCTGCCGTTATAAAGCACCTCCTTACTGTTACTGGATCATTGTGCAATTGGTCCCATAGATTAGAGCTCATCTCATTGGTCAACAGGCTCAGGATCAAACCACACACATACTCGCGCACCTTCGCTCTCCTTCCTATACCGCTGCAGATGGAGGACGCGGCGCTTCGTGTTGGAACAAGACGATAGTTGCCCATTTCAAGTCGCTGGAATCTGTCAGAGCTGAACAGAATGAAGCGCGGACTGTAGTGTTTGCGTCAGGCGCGTTATTCTCCATCGGAGTACATACAGAGTTGAGGACAGGCGCACTTGTCCGCTGTGTCTCGGACTCTATATGGAGGGATGTCGGAATGGCTTATTTAGGAATTAAGTAATTAAAGGATTTAATGGAATGCGGGTAAAGAAAGAAGAATAGGCAAAACACAGGAATATGAACTTTTGTAAAACAATTTTACTTATTTGCAAATATTGTTTATTGTTATTTTGCACACATTCATTCTTATTCATTTGCCTAATGTGTTGACAACGCAAAACGGCAAAATGTTTCTTGTCTCGTCACATTCAGTTACTTGTGAATTACCTGAATCACGTAAATGATTTAGCCTATATTTTCATTTCAAAATGGCGAAATTTGACATAAAATAGAGTAGTTTGCATCATTAGATATTACCTAGTGATGCAAACTACTCTACTCTCCCTAGATAATGGCCACTAGATAATATTTAAATGTTATTTAATGTTATTATTAATATTCAAATATTAAATGTTTAGCAACTTACATCCTACCGTGCACTCTTTCACAGTTAAATGGATAGTCTACTCAAAAATGAAAATTCTGTCATCATTTATTCACTCTCAAGTTGTTCCAAACCTGTTTGAATTTCTCTCAGCTGTTGAACGCAAAAGAAGATATTTTGAAGAATGTTGGTAACCAAGTAACCACACAGTAACCACTGACTTCCATAGTATGGAAAGAAGAAAAAAACTATGATATGGAAGTCAATGGCTATACCGATGACAGAATTTTCATTTTTGGGTGAACTATCCCTTTAAAATGCAATGTGCTCCTTTATTTTGTTCGCTCAAGTCATGTTTGTTTTTATGAAACGGTAAAAAAGTTACTTTATGAAACAGTAAGAGTCTCTGCCTTTATAAAGCACCTCCTTACTGTTACCGGATCATTGTGCAATTGGTTCCATAGATTACAGCTCATCTCATTGGTCAACAGGCTCAGGATCAAACCACACACATACTCGCGCACCTTCGCTCTTCTTCCTATAGCGCTGCTTGGCGCTGTAGATAAAGGACGCGGCGTTTCGTGTTGGAACAAGACGATAGTTGCCCATTTCAAGTCGCTGGAATCTGTCAGAGCTGAACAGAATGAAGCGCGGACTGTAGTGTTTGCGTCAGGCGCGTTATTCTCCATCGGAGTACATACAGAGTTGAGGACAGGCGCACTTGTCCGCTGTGTCTCGGACTCTATATGGAGGGATGTCGGAATGGCTTGCACCAGGAGAACCAAAACTTTGGTGTCTACGTGTGTGATACTAAGTGGCATGACCAACATAGTGTGTCTTTTGTACGTCGGATGGGTGACTAATTACATCGCTAATGTGTACATCAAAGTGCCGATGCCTGTCCCAGCCAAAAAGTTGGAGGGCGACAGGAAAGGAGAAACTCTGCGGATTATAGAGCGACTGGATCGGCTGGAGAATGTGGTTAATCAGCACATACAAGGTAAGACGAATGTCTGTTTAATTACTGTGCGTACAAATGTTACGTTAGAAAGGACGTTTACTCTCTAAAACTATGAGAAATAGAGCTGCAGACCATAAATTCAGCAAAAATCGTGTGGCAAAAATTAGCTGTTTTTGCCACTTTCCACAAAAAGAGTACAAAATGAACCATAAGCCTATTTGTTAACAAATGTTGATTAAATAAGGGTGCTTAAATAAGCATTAACATTAGAATTAATTGGGATTTATAAAATAAATAAAATGCACCACAATAGGGAACAAATTTGCATGTGTAGCCTAAATTGATCTGTTTTACAGATAATTTTGGAACATATAATAAATAGCTTAAATAGTAAACAAAGTAATAGAAACCATATTTGATTTTTTTTCTTACAGTAACTTGGTTAACAGGGTTACATTTTGAGGTTGATGCAGTCAACAGTGCAAAAATCAAATAAATAAATACAACTAACAATTAAAATAAACAAAAACTGGTCCAATAATAGGCTACAAGACCTGAGACAGCCCAAAGAGCTCATAGACTAAAAAAAATATTTTCACACCATTAAACACTATATGCTATCTTATATCCCTTTCATGAATTATATCCCTATGAGAAAATGAAATATAGCTGAGAAACAGAAATTCAGCAAAAAATGATATTATGTAACTAATTATATTTTATTGCTGATGCAGAGGCACAAATTGTTGCATTTATATAGAAAAACCTTTCATTGTAAATGCAACTAAATTACCACCTTCACAATGACTTATCATGGTAACCACAGTTACCTGCCAAATGTATTGCAATTATTGCACTAAAAAATAAAACATATCTATATGGCATATACTTAAAGCAGTGTAAGAAGCATTGTCATTTTGTGCAGAATTTTCTGTTTAATAACCATAGCTTTCATCAAAATACTGTAGTAATGTTATATTAGCAGGCACGGTCATCACAAAAATAAACGACATACAAAATTACAAATGTTTACGGCAAGTATGTAGACATACTATACAGTAGTGGGCTATACTACTGTATGTTTTGTTGTTGTGACGGTAGCTATAGTAACTTTTTGGTAGACACCTTGGTTACCATGGTACATTTTTGTCTGCGCTGTGAACAGACATGACCTGGGGTGAGGGAAATAGCAGTCCGTTGTGGAGAGTATCTTCCACTCAGGTGCTAAACAGAAAAAATCTATAGAGTTTCATCATCATGACCTGAATACCAATTGTACATTTGTCCTGTCCTGTTCGAATCAGGTTGATTGCACCTTGCCTTATTGTTAATGACACTTTTATGCAGGTGTGACCTCCAATTTGCGATCTGGCAGATTCACAAAGACCATTAATGATTGCGAACTCCTCTTCTTCTCTCTTTGGAGACTCTTGTTTAATGAACTTGGCACTGGCTGAACATTAATTATGAAAAGTGGCTGATTGCTTCTATCTGTACAGGTAGTTTAGATCTTTGAGCACTACTTAGCACACATTTCTGGTTTTTCCATCATCATTTATGCATTCGTTTATTTGATAAACTCTTAACAATTAAAAGTTCTTCATCTATGCAAGAGCTTTTAATCTCCGTGGAACCTTTCCATTGCACAAAAGGTTCTTTATAGTGGAAAAGGGTTCTTTAGATAGTTTAAATATTCTTTGCATTAAGAAAAAAAGTTTTACAGAAAGGTGTTTTGGGGAACCTAAAATGCTTCTCCTAAAATGCTTCTTTCGCTGTCAAAATCCCATTTTGGAACCTTTATTTTTAAGAGTGTATTATTTAGCTGTAAATGTTATAGCAATGTTTTTGTTGGTATCTCATTTATTCGAAGCTATTTAAGACACCACTATTGATGCCCCAGTAGAATCAAACATTATATACTCATGTGTGTATATGGGTTTTATTTAATGAGATAAAATCAACACCATTTCTTTATGAGTTTCCTCAGACTGCACCCATGGGGTGGCTATAAAATACAAGATTATGATAGGTCTTTATTCCTTCTACTCTTACATATTAGTGCTTTTGCTGATAGTAGCAGTGCTCTGGAAGATTATACACAAAATATTAACAATTCATAAAAATAAAATGTATTTATTTATTTTTATTTGTATTATTATTATTTTTTGACCACACACATAAACAATACTATTAAGCAGTAAGCACCGAAACAAAATTGGAAGCATGGAAAATGTAATTCTCAAATCTACATAATTTGACAAATTATATCCATAATCTAAAAGAGAGGCTACTGATATTAGCTTCTGTATTCAACTACGTATACTGTTGCTTACAATCGTGCATTGTGTGTACTTAAGCTTGGCTTCTCATACAAATAATGATTTCCTCCACCCAACTTCCTAAGAGCCAGAATCCTGTTTGTCACACAAGCAAGGACCCTCTGTTGTGCAATGTTGAGGTAAGTAACACTGTTTGTAATTTTTTTTGTGATATGTATTTCATGCGTTGATATAATATTAGTATATCTATCAGCTACAACAAAGTCTACTATAATTTACAATTTATTCAAAAATATGTAAATTAATGTCAAGTATAAAGACAGCTGGTGTTGCAACCTAAAACATGGACATTTTCAATTTTGTTGGAATTTGGAATTCCAACAACATTTATTGTTTAAGTTTGGATTTTTTTTGTGGTAATCTAATTTACTTTGCTCGATAATGCCATCCCCTAGTAGCGTTGTTTACTTTCTGAACAAATCAGTGATTTATTTTAATGAACTGATGAAGAGTGAATAATTGAGTGACTCAGTCGTGATAAATGTGTCGCCACCTACTGGAGTAGTAAGGATGTAACCTGCAGAAAAAGTCACTGAAAAATCCCCACCAATGCACAAACTGAAGGCTTGTTGACACCACCACGGATATTTGGCATGAAAATGAGTTTTGATCTTTGCATGTGATTCGTTTGTTCTGACCACTGCATACAAATGGCTTGTACAGCATTCATTCAAATGAAAATGTTTATTGCACCAAATTTTCTCACCAAACATTTGTCTTGGTGTGAATAGGCCTTGTCCTTCTGGAATGCACAGATATGGACAAATGGAGTGATACAGTTAAAAGTGCCGCTGTACTAAATATCAGCACTTATAAAAGAACTGTTGTATGTAAATTTATGTTATATTGCAATATTAAAAATTATTTAAAAGGCCAATCAAACAAAAGATGCCAGGGCTTTACTGTTCACAGATACCAAACCTGAATCCTAGCATGATGCTTCAGTTTTTAAACTCTAATACAAATAATAGGCTACACAGAGCAGATTGAGGAGTGTTGTAGCAAAGCATGAACATGAGCACACCATCGATTTAACAAGTTGGAAATGATCAGGGAAATCACTGTGTGCCTTGTTAATACCCTCATGATTACAAAAGTTGTGAGACTGTTTATAAATTATATAATAACATACATAATAACTTCCAATAATTTGTATAGGTATTTTTCAGGTGGTCTTTTATTATTTAGGAATTAAGTAATTAAAGGATTTAATGGAATGCGGGTAAAGAAAGAAGAATAGGCAAAACACAGGAATATGAACTTTTGTAAAACAATTTTACTTATTTGCAAATATTGTTTATTGTTATTTTGCACACATTCATTCTTATTCATTTGCCTAATGTGTTGACAACGCAAAACGGCAAAATGTTTCTTGTCTCGTCACATTCAGTTACTTGTGAATTACCTGAATCACGTAAATGATTTAGCCTATATTTTCATTTCAAAATGGCGAAATTTGACATAAAATAGAGTAGTTTGCATCATTAGATATTACCTAGTGATGCAAACTACTCTACTCTCCCTAGATAATGGCCACTAGATAATATTTAAATGTTATTTAATGTTATTATTAATATTCAAATATTAAATGTTTAGCAACTTACATCCTACCGTGCACTCTTTCACAGTTAAATGGATAGTCTACTCAAAAATGAAAATTCTGTCATCATTTATTCACTCTCAAGTTGTTCCAAACCTGTTTGAATTTCTCTCAGCTGTTGAACGCAAAAGAAGATATTTTGAAGAATGTTGGTAACCAAGTAACCACACAGTAACCACTGACTTCCATAGTATGGAAAGAAGAAAAAAACTATGATATGGAAGTCAATGGCTATACCGATGACAGAATTTTCATTTTTGGGTGAACTATCCCTTTAAAATGCAATGTGCTCCTTTATTTTGTTCGCTCAAGTCATGTTTGTTTTTATGAAACGGTAAAAAAGTTACTTTATGAAACAGTAAGAGTCTCTGCCTTTATAAAGCACCTCCTTACTGTTACCGGATCATTGTGCAATTGGTTCCATAGATTACAGCTCATCTCATTGGTCAACAGGCTCAGGATCAAACCACACACATACTCGCGCACCTTCGCTCTTCTTCCTATAGCGCTGCTTGGCGCTGTAGATAAAGGACGCGGCGTTTCGTGTTGGAACAAGACGATAGTTGCCCATTTCAAGTCGCTGGAATCTGTCAGAGCTGAACAGAATGAAGCGCGGACTGTAGTGTTTGCGTCAGGCGCGTTATTCTCCATCGGAGTACATACAGAGTTGAGGACAGGCGCACTTGTCCGCTGTGTCTCGGACTCTATATGGAGGGATGTCGGAATGGCTTGCACCAGGAGAACCAAAACTTTGGTGTCTACGTGTGTGATACTAAGTGGCATGACCAACATAGTGTGTCTTTTGTACGTCGGATGGGTGACTAATTACATCGCTAATGTGTACATCAAAGTGCCGATGCCTGTCCCAGCCAAAAAGTTGGAGGGCGACAGGAAAGGAGAAACTCTGCGGATTATAGAGCGACTGGATCGGCTGGAGAATGTGGTTAATCAGCACATACAAGGTAAGACGAATGTCTGTTTAATTACTGTGCGTACAAATGTTACGTTAGAAAGGACGTTTACTCTCTAAAACTATGAGAAATAGAGCTGCAGACCATAAATTCAGCAAAAATCGTGTGGCAAAAATTAGCTGTTTTTGCCACTTTCCACAAAAAGAGTACAAAATGAACCATAAGCCTATTTGTTAACAAATGTTGATTAAATAAGGGTGCTTAAATAAGCATTAACATTAGAATTAATTGGGATTTATAAAATAAATAAAATGCACCACAATAGGGAACAAATTTGCATGTGTAGCCTAAATTGATCTGTTTTACAGATAATTTTGGAACATATAATAAATAGCTTAAATAGTAAACAAAGTAATAGAAACCATATTTGATTTTTTTTCTTACAGTAACTTGGTTAACAGGGTTACATTTTGAGGTTGATGCAGTCAACAGTGCAAAAATCAAATAAATAAATACAACTAACAATTAAAATAAACAAAAACTGGTCCAATAATAGGCTACAAGACCTGAGACAGCCCAAAGAGCTCATAGACTAAAAAAAATATTTTCACACCATTAAACACTATATGCTATCTTATATCCCTTTCATGAATTATATCCCTATGAGAAAATGAAATATAGCTGAGAAACAGAAATTCAGCAAAAAATGATATTATGTAACTAATTATATTTTATTGCTGATGCAGAGGCACAAATTGTTGCATTTATATAGAAAAACCTTTCATTGTAAATGCAACTAAATTACCACCTTCACAATGACTTATCATGGTAACCACAGTTACCTGCCAAATGTATTGCAATTATTGCACTAAAAAATAAAACATATCTATATGGCATATACTTAAAGCAGTGTAAGAAGCATTGTCATTTTGTGCAGAATTTTCTGTTTAATAACCATAGCTTTCATCAAAATACTGTAGTAATGTTATATTAGCAGGCACGGTCATCACAAAAATAAACGACATACAAAATTACAAATGTTTACGGCAAGTATGTAGACATACTATACAGTAGTGGGCTATACTACTGTATGTTTTGTTGTTGTGACGGTAGCTATAGTAACTTTTTGGTAGACACCTTGGTTACCATGGTACATTTTTGTCTGCGCTGTGAACAGACATGACCTGGGGTGAGGGAAATAGCAGTCCGTTGTGGAGAGTATCTTCCACTCAGGTGCTAAACAGAAAAAATCTATAGAGTTTCATCATCATGACCTGAATACCAATTGTACATTTGTCCTGTCCTGTTCGAATCAGGTTGATTGCACCTTGCCTTATTGTTAATGACACTTTTATGCAGGTGTGACCTCCAATTTGCGATCTGGCAGATTCACAAAGACCATTAATGATTGCGAACTCCTCTTCTTCTCTCTTTGGAGACTCTTGTTTAATGAACTTGGCACTGGCTGAACATTAATTATGAAAAGTGGCTGATTGCTTCTATCTGTACAGGTAGTTTAGATCTTTGAGCACTACTTAGCACACATTTCTGGTTTTTCCATCATCATTTATGCATTCGTTTATTTGATAAACTCTTAACAATTAAAAGTTCTTCATCTATGCAAGAGCTTTTAATCTCCGTGGAACCTTTCCATTGCACAAAAGGTTCTTTATAGTGGAAAAGGGTTCTTTAGATTGTTTAAATATTCTTTGCATTAAGAAAAAAAGTTTTACAGAAAGGTGTTTTGGGGAACCTAAAATGCTTCTTCTATGGCGTCGCTGTCAAAATCCCATTTTGGAACCTTTATTTTTAAGAGTGTATTATTTAATGCATTTCAGTTACTTTAAAATTTGGTTGATTGTGAATATATTGAGTGATCTTTATAATATTTATTCAAAAAGTGCATGGTGGATTCTACATCTTAAAATTAGAACAGCCTAACCCACCTTCCCCGAAATGCATCTGCCAAACAGTATGCAACAATAAAGCGTTTGTAGTTTCTCACTGTTGCGCAAGCTTTATTCCAGGTTCGTTTTCAGCTTCTTCGGAAAGCACTCATTTGTTGCAGAACTGAAAACACAAGCAATTTGCTGTTCTCTTTCTGGTTTATTTTCTACAACAGCATGCACAGCATGATTTGTCTGCTTCGCTGAATATCTAAGGAATGCAAATTTTGCATTGCTCAAAAAAGTCTTTAATATAATTTTATTAATGGCCTCCTTTTGTGCTTTGTTATAAAAGACACACTTCATTGTTAGCGAGATGATTTTGTCGTAGTTGCTAACTGGATGTATGTTGATATGGGTTGCAGACAGCCAGTGTAGTGCTCAAACCGCAAAAGGGCGCAAACAAACCTCACTGAGCTGAGAGGCAGCTACAGATGATTACTTGAGCAAACATTTCCGAGCTGCAGCCTCAGACATGTTGTGCTGTTTGGTAATGGCTGTGGGCTTCAGGAATGGACTTGGAGAGTGCGTTAGGGAGCATTTTTTAGTTACAACACATGATTTTTTTTTATTGCGTGGAAGGGATTGTTAAGGTTTATCTGAGATACTGTGATCTTTGTAGTTTGACAATGATTTTTAATGTAATATTGTGGGTTCTGTACAATTTAATCTCAACTGACAGCATCTGTTGATTATCTCAAAAATAATTCTGATCTTTACTTAAAAAGTAATAATGACAACAGAATGCCTAAAACCCAAAAAATACTTTAAAAATGGCAAGAACTACTTACATTTTAACAGAAGAATTAATGTAAGTGCTTTTATAAAATAATAGTGCTGGGCGGTATGAATTAGTTCTACAGCTTCAGTTTCTGAACTTTCACGCTTAGTAACACATACAGCTGTTCCCTCACCACAGTGCAACAGTGAAAAGGGACCCCTTTCAAACAGTGTTGCGTTCCGAACGTTGTTTAAGCGACATACACCGGTATATCATAACAAAAATAAACACCGGTATTCGGTATGAACCGGTATACCGCCCAGCACTATAAAATAATAAACTTCACATTTCTGCTTTTAAATCAATTGGCCCCATTGACTTACATTGTAAGTGCCTCGATGTGACCTCGATTTTTGCTCTTTGCTTTTTAAAAAAATACAAAGCAACGGATGAGTCTTTTTTGTGAGATTCAACATTATGCCACAATGCTTTTGATTGAGCTTAACTTTTATTGAACTCAGAATATTACTTAAAAGGAATAGTTCACCCAAAAAATGAAAAATAAATTGCTGAAAATGTACTTACCTTCAGATGAAATTAGGAGAAATTTAGCATTATGTCAATTGTTCACCAATGGATCCTCTGCAGTGAATGGGTGCCGTCAGAATGTTAAAACAGCTGATAAAACATCACAATAATCCACACCACTCCAGTCCATCAATGAATGTATTGTGAAGTCAAAAGCTGCATGTTTGTAAGATACAAATCTGGCCAAAATACCAGTCCATAATCTATAATAACGCTATAATAAAAAGTTCAATTCCTGTTGTCTACAGACATATTTTTTAGAGCAGTTTTGGACTGCTTCCGCTTATAAACGGTGCTTGATCTGAGCATTCCCTCCTGATTCAGATGAACTGACTTTTTCACTGGAGAAAGCAATATTATGGCCAGAAGACTTGTATTTTTGCCAGAAGCAGCAGTTTCAAATGAACAAAAATATCCTAATTATGGATTTTTTTTCTTACAAAGACCCAGCTCTTCACTTCACAAAACACTTATTGATAGACAGGAGTCATGTGGATTACTTGTGGATTATTGTGATGTTTTTATCAGCTGTTTGGACTCTCATTCTGACGGCACCCATTCACTGCAGAGGATTCATTGGAGAGCAAGTGATGCAATGTTAAATTTCTCCAAACCTGTTCTGATGAAGAAACAAACTCATCTACATCTTGACTGACCTGAGGGTGAGTAAATTTTCAGCAAATTTTTATTTTTGGATGAACTGTTCCTTTAAGTACATTCATTTTCCAAAGGCAGGATGGCTGTAGTACACTTTCAAGTGGTAAATCTGTATCTTACGATACAGTACTGACCACAAGGTTGTTCTAAACTTCATCATCGCAGACTTTACACTGCCTCTCTCTCTGTAGCAAACAAGTGTTTTCCAGAATGAATGATTTATGTGGAAGAGGTACATGCCAGCTGTGGCTCTACCACCTGGTACAAACAGCCTGGAGGATGGCCTGCCTGATCTCCCTGTCATCCTCAACTTGATGAAAATGCAGCATGCTTCAGCACAGCAGCTCTTTAGCGCTGTAGTGGATTTTCTGCTGAAAGCCAAAGAGAAAGAACAACAGAATCACTCAGTCCCTCTTTCAATTGTGTAGTTACATTGTGTAGAGGAGCGAAGTGAAGCGAACAGATTCTCAGCTCATAACATTCTGTTTATCTGCTCTCATACCATTTAGCTTTTATGCAAAGCACTGCACCGTGTGCAAAAACAAATCAAGAAAATAGCATTTCATGGGAGCTCAAGAATAAAATTCTGCGGCAGATGAAGCAGGAATAGGAATTTCTGTTGTGGAATAGGAATTTAATTTTTTTAGATCCCACTATTGATTATGACAAACACTGTTTTCTTTGAAGTAGAACAGAAAATGATTTGTTTTCTAACTGTAATGTTGAAGTTAATATGAAATTCCACAATGTGACATGCTTTGTAAAAAAAAAAAAAAGGATTTTCAGTGAGAAAAAATGCAGAGCAAGACATGGATTTTATCGATTGGGAATTGATTGTATTGTTTATCTCTAGACCACAGGTGGTTGTTATGTAGTAAATAATAATGATAATAATAAAAAACACCACATTAATTAAATTTTTTGGGGGTCACTTGACAAAACGTCATAGATTAAACATTTCCAGCTTTTATTCACGTTAGGATATAATAAAATATTTTATATTTTTAGTATTTATGTCAGCATATTTTATTAGTAATTATACGAACACCAACACCAAGAAAAATTCCCATCATATTTGTACTTGGCAATTAAATGTTAGTCCAATTGTTCAGCGGGTTTGTTGGCTAGCTTGATGAATTCTCACCATTGTTTATTCATTGTTTCATATTTCCGGTTCACCTGCACTGAATTCAAGTGCATGAACACAATGGAGAGAATGTGTCTAGCTAGTCTAGAAATGATTTATGATATTACCACCTGTCTCTTTAAAAAATGCCTACATCAATTAGCAGTAGTAATGGAATTTAATATATAGGCTGATTTGTTTGGTTACCAGAAACAGCTTTTTAAAATAAACATATTTTTTGAACTTTTAAAGAAACTGAGATGAATAAACTGAACAAACTGATACTCTTACACTTTGCTCATTAAAAAAAAATGCCTTGTTGCAACAAACACAAGTGCCAGCAGAAAAGCTGCAGGTCTCGTTGGAACTTATTTGAGAAGTTGAGATGTGATGGTAATGACAAGCAGCCAAGTCTGTCTTTATTCAGATTTGACATATGAATATTTATGCTGCCAATATTATTATTCAGGTTAATGTAAAAGTGTGTTATAGAAATCTACAGATGCTTGGAAATTAAAAAAAAAAATTCTCTGAAGCTTATTAGGTATATTTTAAAGAATGGCCTATTTATGAACATTACCTAACTGCTGTGTAGGAATGTATGTTATGGAATATTTGGTTTGATGGCAGCGTGATCTGAGAAGAGTCAAACGGATGACACTGTCTCCGAGGACTGCGTTTGCTTCTTTGAGAAGCTGTGATTTTTCATTTCCTCTCATCCTCCGCTCCCTATGAGTCTCCTCTAATAAGCAGCGGGTTGGGGTTAATTACCTCAACAGAAAGGCATGGAAACACAGCCGAGATCTTGTACTTGGCACCCCTCGGAAGAGACTCGAACTTTTTCAAGTTGCCCTCAACTGCCCTTTTGACTGACAGATGGCTGTGCGAGTGAGGAGCATCGGAGGGTTTATTCTGTGATAATCACAATGAGCTCTGTTAAACAAAGACACGGCAAAGCCTCTGATCCAGAAAGACAGGCTATTAATCAGTACAGCTCACACGCCACACGTAGGTGCTTGAATTTATAGTGCTTTAACTCGCTTGGCATTTGAAAAAAAACTAGTAAATTAGGTAGTTACTGGGTTTTATACTGTGGTCTCTCAGTGTGTTTTGTATAAGTCGATGTCCTGTAACTTAGCATGATGAAGCACCACAGTCTTATTCAATCTAATAAGATGCCGCTGTCCCTGCTGGACGCCCCGATCTGGGTGCCCCCTGGTCACTGTGCAGTGTTGGTTTGGTGGACTCAACAGGCATTTGTGCTGTATCTCACGCTATTTGAAAACATTCTTTCGGCCCTACATGGTTCCCCCTTGTCCAAATGCCCATATGGTAAATCTGGCCTTGTCAAATAAATCTGTGTCAGATGCAAAATATTCTAAATCTTAATTTCTTCTGAAATAACCCCAAGTAGAATTCGATTTTTTCATTGATGCTTATTGGTCGATATTGGATATTTAATTGTGCTGCTTATTTCCCGTATTATTATATGTACATTACATTTTGTTGCCATGTAATGCTGACAGAAATTTAATCTTTAAAAATACAAATAATTTAACAACACTCTTTACTCTATAGTAAATCACGTTATAATCGGCCAGAAATAATATGAGTGCATTACTAATTAATAAAACCTTAAGGCAAAACCATTGTTTTTTCATGCACTGGTCAATTTAGAGATTTTAGGCTATTTTGCTTTCATAACTTGATTCATTTTCAGACTATTGGAAAGAAAAAATAATATTTTTTTACATACATATTTTGGTTACACTTTACTTGAAGGGGTGTGCATAAGACTGACATGACACCTTCATAATCATGACATGACACATGTCATGAATATGAAGGTTTTTTATGCATGTTTATGACAACTATCATTAAGTGTCATTCGCTCAGTTATGTCATTTTTAATGCAAATATGACATTATTTGACCTAACCCTAACCTAACCCTACCCCTAACCATAGCCCATAACAGACATCTCAGACAATGTCATCTTTGCATTAAAAATTACATAACTGAGCGAATGACACTTAATGACAGTTGTCATAAACATGCATAAAACCTCCTTCATATTCATGACATGTGTCATGTCATGATTATGAAGGTGTCATGTCAGTCTTATGCACACCCCTTCAAGTAAAGTGTTACCCATATTTTTAAAGGCTTTTTTCTCAAAATTAGATTTTTGAGTCAGAAATCTCCACTTCAGTAGCATTTACATACATGCACCATACTTCACACTTCTATTTCTATCTACAGTAGTCAACATTTGAAGTGGATCAAAAAAGTTCATTAAAGTTGTCCTAAGACAAGAACAGGTATTGTTTTGGTTTTAGGACAACTTTGATGAAAGGTTTTGATCCACTTCAAATGTTGACTACTATATATTCTGAAGGTTTTTAACAGAGGGATTTACAAATATATAATTCGCCTGATAATGTATTTTACATTTTATTCCTGAGAACATGGAACAATGCATTTTTTTCTGGCTATTGACAGTATTTTCGGATTATGGAATGATAAAAAGAGATCCACAATTCCCTCTGTAAAAACCTATAACTTTAATATGTCAGAATTTTAAACTTGGCTTTGAACTTGTTTTGAATTCTGTTCTAGGATTTATGCAAATTAGTGCATATTTAATTAGATAGTGCCTCATTTGCATATTTCAACATAACATTTCAGAAAACTTGTAGCACAAAACAATTACTTTAATTTACTGTGATTAATCAGCTGGGGAAAGTATGCTGCTATGTATTAGTAACATTTTTACCCTATTCAGCTGTTGTGTTTTGCTCTAATATTTACTTCTGTAAACTATAAATATGACCCTGGACCACAAAACCAGTCATAAGGGTAAATTTTTTGAAATTGAGATTTATACATCATCTGAAAGCTGAATGAATAAGCTTTCCACTGATGTATGGTTTGTTATGATAGGACAATATTTGGCCGATATACGACTATTCGAAAATCTGTAATCTGAGGGTGCAAAAAAATCAAAATATTGAGAAAATCGCCTTTGAAGTTGTCCAAATGAAGTTCTTAGCAATGCATATTACTAATCAAAAATTAAGTTTTGATAGATTTACGGTAGGAAATTTACAAAATATCTTCATGGAACATGATCTTTACTTAATGTCCTAATGATTTTTGGCATAAAAGAAAAATCAATAATTTTGACCCATACAATGTATTTTTGGCTATTGCTACAAATATACCCCAGCGACTTAAGACTGGTTTTGTGCTCCAGGGTCACAAATTGGCTTGTATAAACTGTAAACATGTTAAAACTATACATTTACTTTGCAGTTTTTTTTTTTAATTGAAATAAAATTTATGAATGATAAAGACAAACAACAATAGCCAGTGTGCTGTACATCTAATATAATCAGAAGCCACTCTTGAGTGTAATTGTGTGTTAGAGTGACACATTAAGACTTCATGAATGGAATTGCTTGCTTCATTTCCTCTGCAAGTGTTCATTGCCTTGAACTTTGCAGCAAAAATCAAACCAACCATTTTATCCGGCTGATCGGTTACCCTTTTAAAACAGGTCATTCAGGGGTATAAGCCTTAAATGGGTTTTTCCATCTGTAGTCATAACTACAGCAGTAATGCTGTTCGGTTTTGATTGTATTGTGCAAGACAGATGCTTTTAGTCTGCCTGCTTTTCTTCTTGATTGAGTTCTGTAAAAACACACTACAGAATATTCCTTCTCTTCATTCTAAGTGCACACTCATGCACAATGAAGGTTATGCTACAGTATCTCAAAAGCTTTCATGCTGAGATGATTTGAATAGGTTCGAATTAAAGCAGCACAATGCAAATACCTACTTGTTTTGTGCCGTGCATTTGATTTTCTTGGAATAAACAATTTGACCTAACTACAAAAAATAGGACGGGGTAAACATACCTTGATGTAAACAAAATACAAATTAGCATTAATTATAGCACTCTAAAGCGATTGGATTTGCATGTCTGTTCAACCCAGATTTAACACAGTCGTGGGGACTAAAAAAATACAGTTCATTAAATATTTATCCATGTGCAAAGACGGTATGCTTGGAAAGCTTAAAGAGAGTCAAAACATGCTATCACCGAAGTCAACCTTATTTTGCAATGTCGACTGTATCTCTAATAGAGAAAGTAACCTGCTGATATCAGGGTCCGCCACACTGCGAAAAAATGCACAAGTGCAAATTTTCTTAGGAATTTGTATCCGAACTCCCAAAGGAGCAGGAGGAACAGTTGGCACACTGGTGCAAATTGAGGTCATGTTTCACTATAAAGCACAGTGACCGCCTGCCTTTGAGATCGCTTTGAGGAAACACATCATAACTATAAATATTTTGCTTGTCATGGTACTGGGACAAACGACAAAAGTTGGTTTATCAGAATCAAGCAGGCATTTTTTGGGTTCACTTGTCCCCTTAAAAGGAAGGTCACTGCAGATCAATAAAAAGTTGTTCTAAGTGAGGTCTGCACTCTAAATAATATTTATTGAATTTAGGCAGAGGATAAAACGGGATAAAATGAAAAAAAGCCATTCTTCATCAGCCTTCTTCAGTGTAAAAATAAATAAATTAATACTTTTATTCAGTAAGGATACAGTGAACAGTTAAAACAGTGAAGAATTTATAATGTTACAAAAGATTTATATTTCAAATAAATGTTGTTCTTTTGAACTTTCTATTCATTAAAGAATCCTAAAAAAAATATTGCAAAGTTTCCACAGAAATATTAAACAAAAAAAACAGTTTTCAATATTCAAAATAATAAGAACTATTATTAATAAATTGATAACAATCAAGCAAATCAGCATATTACAATGATTTCTGAAGGATCATGTGACACTGAAGACCAGAGTAATGACACTGAAAATTGAGCTTTGCATCACAGGAATAAATTGCATTTCAAGAAAACAGTAATTTTAATATGTAATAATATTTCAGAATATTTAATCAAATAAATGTAGCCTTGGTGTTTTTTATATTCTTTCAAAACATAAAAAAAATGTCAACAGTATCACCTGCAGCAGGCTAATGGTTATAGTTAATAGGTTATTTTTTGTTGTTAATAATAATAATAAATGCCATATTTTACTGAAAACTTTTTTATATAATGCTGTTGTTGCTGTTTTATAAAATCTAGCAGCTGTGCGTAATCGTGACTACCAGGGCTTAGGGGTGTTGTTATATAGGCATGACGCACAGCGCCTAAAACCACCTTAACCTAGAAAAATTATGGTAAGGCTTGGCCTTAAACGGCTTATTTCTTTATTATTTTAGCATGTAAAGAAATGTATTAATTTCCAGTTCTATTATATACCTTTGTATCATTTTGTTTTAAATACATTTTAGTCCTAAATTATTCTTCTGGGATTGTCAAAACAAGCAAAAGGAGATCAGCAGGGAACATGTTTTCCATGTTTTCTGTTTCTTATTTTAGCAAGAAAGAATAAGAGGAGAGAAGCGGCAGATGATGCCTGTGATTCAGACAGCCACAGACTCGCTTTCTGTCCTCGCCACTCTTGAATTTGTGATTCTAATTAGAAGCAATGGGATGTAATTAGTCATTAATTAAGACAGAGCCAAGCGGAGCGCAGTATCTCTGAGTAAGCACAGCTAAAGGAAGTCAGTCACTCTCTGAACTTAAGAGACATACGCTTGGAATGAGCTCACTGTCTTTTCCACAGGCTCATGCGGCGCTATTCACCACTGTGCAGCTGGAAGGGAAGAAATGCACTTGATACAGATATGCTTGATTATCAGCTTGTCTCATCTTTTTATTTTTAGCCAGGGATTTATAGATAATAACTTATTACCACTGATCTGTATGCCACCCAAATGTATTTTTTATCACCTGTGCTCTAAGCTTTATCATCATGTTGTTAAAATAATTCTATCTATCTATCTATCTATCATCTATCTATCTATCTATCTATCTATCTAGTATGTCTGTTTGTTCTACCAGTGTTCTGTAATTTTATGTATTTATTGCTCTATATATCTGTTTATTGATCTATCATTCTATCTGCCTATATGTCTTATACCATCATTCTGTTTATCATTCTATTTATCTCTCATTCTGTTTGTGTTTTAAAGACTCCCTGTATTGAAAATCAAGTTTTAACCTGCAGGGCATTGATTTTTATTTCTGGTCAAAGGTTTCTATTTACAACATATTTTTGCTGTGTTGAGTAATGTTGCCCATCACAGACATATCTGTTGATTTCATGAACACAATGGCCAATCAAATGAGTTTAAATTAGTCAGAATCCACTCACCTCTCATATCGCCAGAGTTTTGTTCAGTGCTGAGTTCGGTAACACTTTAGTACAAGAACCAATTCTCACTATTAACTAGTTGTTTATTAGCATGCCTATTATTAACATATTACCTGTTTAGTAGTATTTATAAAGCACACATTCTGCATGACCATATTTTACATACCTAATCCTACCCAACACCTAAACTTGACAGCTATCTTTCTAACTATTAATAAGTAGCAAATTAGTGTTACGGAGCGAGCGAGATGAGACGTACGGATCCAAATGCAAAGCTTTATTCAAAAACATGGTCAAAAACAGGCAGGGTCGAACACCAGCAAACAGATACAGCTCGGGCAAGACAGAGTAAACCAGAGACAGGTGTGGGTATATCGACAGCGAACGTGCTCCAGAGGGCGAGGCAAATGGGAAATCCAACAGACAGGCAATAGTCCAGACGAGGGGCAAACAGGATCCGAAACGGCGAGACAAAGGAATAATCCAAGACAGGCTAAAGTCCAAGACAGGCAGGGAACAGACAAGACGAGGTAACCAGGCTAGGATCAAGACACGGGAAACAGGCAATCAAGGAACAAGACTGAACTAGACTAGAATACAGGCTCCATAATGTAGCTATCACTGACATAGCGATAAGCGCTAACAATACCCGACCCTGAATGATGGTTGGGGCCTCATATTTATAGTGTGTTTGATTGGTTGCAGGTGAGAGTGTAATCAGTGAAGTGGAGCATGGGAAATGTAGTCTGGGGTGACATGTAACAATCTGTGTAGTGTGAGAGTCAACATAATAGGAAGACGACCTCTGGTGGCGAGCAGACAGAAGACCACGGACAGGATTCGTGACAATTAGTAGTTTATTGAGGCAAAAGTTGTAGTTAATGGTTTGTTAACAGCAATAATTGGACCTTAAAATAAAGTGTGACCCTGAGTTCTGCACACTCGCGAATCCTTTCATTATAACAAACAAGGTGTAGACACGATTTAAGTAAGGGAATAATTGTGCAGTGTAGATCTTCATTGATTATAACGGAATGAGATCACGATGAACCTAGATGAGTGACAGCTTTTCAGTGATTATAAGGGTAGCGTGCTTTGTACGCTTTCTAGGCTATAATCCATTCAGAATTTGAATACATTCACTCATGGATTCATTCTTGCAACTGCACTGAATAACATTAATCCAAGATTGTCACTGCCATTGTGTAGCATTTACTACAGCATTTACTTCTGCTAACTGAGTGAAAGTGGAGCAGGTTTGAGCTGGTGTGATTGAGTAGAGGCGGGGACTAATTTGCATATTCATAGATCTGCAAATACTGAATGAGGTAAGGGTGTAGAGTTACATTCAAGCCAATTTAAGCCACAAAGAAAATATTTTCATGTGAAAAAGTTTAAATATGTCATTTTATTATCAAAGATGAGTTTTAAGGGATACAATTATTGACTGCAGGTGGACATTAAATCGGTTTTTCAGGGTCACCATACATAGATTGATATTCACACTAAAAGGTTTCCTTGTTCACAGGGCTGTTTTTAAGGAATAGCCATCATTTACTCACATGACATTCCATCTGTAAGACTTTCTTTCTTTTGTGTCAAACATGAGGAGAAATTTTGAAGAATGTACTGGTCCATCTTTTCCATTTAATGAAAATAAATGGGGAACTGGGCCACCAAGCCCCAAAATGACAACAAATGCACCATGCCTTTTGTATGTATTGTAACTTTGTTATTTACAGGAATTCTTGCACTATCCATTTCAAGCAGTCTTTCATTTATAGCTTTTGTGCTTTAAACATTTACAATGTATCAGACGTATTCCTCAGAGGCATGTCACTTTATGGCTGTTTGACTGCTTATTCCTTTAAATGAAAGTGAAGAGCAGTGCTGTCTTGTGACTCAACAGGAAAGATTATGTTAATAGGCGTGATGATCACCCACAGGTTTACACTGTTTGATGACAATTGAACTGCTTGTTTTGAAATTACGGTGAAGGCGTTGAACATCCTGGAGCATGAAATGTACTCAAGTAGTCATTTCCAGAAACTCACAGTACAGGATTTTATGTCATTTTTTGTCCCGTTTGATTTAGTTCATGAAACAATAGAAGAATACGTAAGTGCATTCAATTAAATGTATACAAATTGTCTCTCATTTAACCTCAATCTGCTCTCATTCAGAATCTGTTGAATGATGTCTGCGGATGATAACAGTTCCTCTGTGAGTAAAGACTGGACAAACATCTGTACCTCTTAATGCCTTTCTAAATCTTGGAAGTTTTCAGCCAAGCATCTGAAATGACAAATAACCATTTTAAGCATGGGGACGTTTACCTACAGAAAATACAACGTAATCACTTGAGATGTCTTATCAGGTTTTCCACAAGGTGTATTCACCAAACAGAATGATGCCAATCTCTCTGAGCATCTCTGTTTTGAGTCCAAGTGGGAATTGCTTCATAGAACGTCTTCCAACCTCATTACAGCTGTTTGTGATTAGATATCGAGGATGCTGTTGGCGCTTCAGGGATACATGTGCTTTAGTTATTTTGGCTTGAGTAGCATTTGTGCAAAACTCAAAGCCTTTTTTGTCCAGTACTTATACATGACTGCAAAAAAAAAAAAAAAAAAGATCAAGTAAATAATACTGAAAATAACCAAATAGTAACTTGATTTTTGGAGTTTTTAATCACTATACCATGTGAAGTTGTGTTGGATTTGCTCTCTTTAACAGCAGGCACAGAAATGAAGCAGATGAAAACATAAGATGAAGCATGTAATACTTAAAGGCAAAAAATAAACTATTGGAATAGAACTTTTTATTAAGTTGACACATCTAAAGAAATCTTTTTACAACTAAACTACATAGGTAGTTGTTACATTAATGGAGATTTTAAAATACTGCACTTATGAGTTCTACAGATGCTTCTTTATTGATCAACTAGTCTTTTTTTCTTGGTTTGGAAGTGATTTTCATATGAGAACATTCTGTTATTCAGCACTGCAGATCATCTGCCCATCCTGGACACACTGAGAGTTAAGACGGATGATGGCTTTGCATGGAATGTTATCAAAAAGGTAATTATTTAATACGTTGATAAGTGCCAAACTATTTAGAGAGGAGCTGATAAACAGCCCTTTGAAGCCACAACGTTTCACTTTAGTTGCATCAGTTCCACTTGGATTGTGAGCGTGCATGCATAATCACATTTATACGTGTGAAATATTGCACGATTGTTACAGAGTCTTTCTGAAACTATTTGCTGAGAGCAGCTGAAAATACAACTCATGCCTCTCAGCTTTTAATTTTAACAGATTTGTGTTGTATGATCCATTTTGTATTATGAATGTGCTTGAAATATAGTTTACTGTTAACTTTATTCACATAGTGAGCGGTCAGTTTACATTTTCCATTGCTGATGCTTTCTAGCATTTAGTCAAAAATTTAGCTGCCAATCTGTGACTAGCAACATTACATCTAAGGCTGCGTTTACACTTGGCATTAACATGCGATCACCGTGATCTGATCAAGCAGATCGGATCATCAGTCAATCAGGACACGGCGTGTTTACACTTGGCAACATCAGCTGACTTCTCAATCTGGGAATCAATAACTGGCTGCGTTTACACTTGCATTAACATGCGATCACCGTGATCTGATCAAGCAGATCGGATCATCAGTCAATCAGGACACGGCGCGTTTACACTTGGCAACATCAGCTGACTTCTCGATCTGGATAACCGATCGGATCTGTATTTCCCGCGCAATATTTAAATAAGTCTGCGGTGCAAAGTCGACCTGAAGTGGTGGGTTTTCTTTGAAAACTATTTTCAGTCGCGGGACATTTTACAAATCAAAATAAATGTATGAGTCTCACTAGTGCTCTGTTCTTCCGACAGATCGGGAGAGAGGGGGCGGTGTTTTGCATGATGTCGACCTGCGAATGCAGACACGATGGCTGGATTGCGTTTACATTACACTGAGATCCGATCACAATGCGTCCTCGACTACCTCTGGACCAGGACACGCTGATCGGATAACATTCCGATCAGAAGCGCGTTTACACTTGTCTTTTCAATGTGTATGTGGACAACATCCGGATACAGGTCGCATGTTAATGCCAAGTGTAAACGCAGCCTTAGTGCTGCTGAAATCTGTTAGCCCATCATAGCCACAGGCTGAAACCGGAGCTTCAGATTTGTCTCCAAACATAGCATCTCTAGTGGCAGGAATCCAAGTGACCCGTCAATTCCCCTAAGCCTCCTTGACTGACACAGGTCAGATATGTGTTGAATAGGGGTTGAGATTTAAACAAGCTCTTTTCTATAATACGCTGAGAAAGCTGAGGGCAGTGAATGGCATAGCAGCACCATTTGCAGAAAAATAAAATTCTGACCATGGCTCTGTTCCAAACCTTAGTAAGCTGCTATCTAGGTTACATTTTAGGCATCATAGCCATGAAGGCTATTTCAAACAGTAGGCAGGAAAACTACCATAGATGCATCATTGGAGAAACTAACCAACTAGTTACGACAGTTTCCTAAAACTTTATAGTAACATGGTCGCATCTCCATTGTTTGAACCACATTGGTTAATATACATGGTTAATACAATATAGGACTGCCATTAATGATGTCATACTCAGGTGGTGGAGTAATAACTTCTGCTAAGTAATCTATTCAAGACCTCAAAGATGCTGCTGTAACGAACATGGCACTTGATGCGTACTTTACTTTTTTCCTTCTGTCTTTTTGCTTTATTGATGCTTGATTCATCGCAGGTTTCCTTTTACATCATACAGCAGCATTGTGCATATATGCCCATGCACGTTCTTCAAAAACGATGCAAATTGTTGACATGCTGAAATATATAAAATGAAATGTTTTTGTTTAAATTGAATTAATGATTTACTGCATCAGTAAATTTACTGTTATCTTGTTTATTGTTCCCAAAAGCATGATCTGTTTATGTCCACATGCTAACAAGAAGCCATGCTTCTAACCACAGGTTGAGAGCTGTTGTTCCAACCACGTAATTGTGTGATGCTGTTTGCCAGTGTAAGTTTAAACTGTGGTTTTGGGAAACACTAAAGCGTTGAGCAACGGAACTTGGGACAGTAGTTGGTTAATGGTGCTTTTGGGAAACGCACACCAGACCAGCTGAAAAGTGCCTAAAATCAGCCTGGCCAGAGGTGCATTTCCAAAAAGCATCGTAAGCCAACTATGGTAGCAAGTTCCACCATTACCAACATAGTTCAGCGATTCTGTGTTTCTCAAAAAAATAGTTCTAATTAACATTGGCAAACAGCATTGCAAACTTCACAAAAATATCGCAAACTACTGCTTTGAATAATAGTTTCTTGTTAGTATGACAAGACACACCTCTTGCTCTTGGGCACAATAAGCAAGCAAACATGGTGTATACTCTATATCTTTCACTGTATTTAAATATATGCACTTCAATCTATATATTTTAGTGTATTAACAGTCAGTGCCATTTTTGAAGTGTGTGAATGTGCGTAAACATGTAAGGGAACCCTACAGATTGACGTGAACAAGAACCTGCAATGAATCAAACATTGGATAAAACAAAATGTCAGGGAACAAAGGCTGCAAAGATTGGACTGAGCCTTGGTTTGTGCTGGACTTAAAAGTCATATTCAACAGTCTGAAAGAAAAACAAGGTTCACAACCTTCCCACAATGTTTATCTTGGTCCATGTATTTACATAGTAAAAAGTATGATCTATAAAATCGCATCTTAGGTTGCTTTCACACCTGTAGATCGATTGCTTTGTTCCGAAACAGGGATTACAATTATTACAATGTTGCTTTTTATTCTTGGTGCGGTTCGCTTTCACACGGCAAAGTTTCTAAACGGACCAAGTTGTTTAATACAAGTCATGCGCAAGTAAACTGTTCTCTCATTGGTCAAAGTTCCACGATTTATTTTCCGGGATTCCACTTAGCTGTCACGCATGTCATCCATCAGGATGGAACGACAACAGCTTTGCGGGCTTATTGTTGTTTTTTTTTGTAGCTGTCGTTATAATAATTTATCATTTTAAGCAGGAGTCCAGGATTGATTGGGAAAACATTTTTAAAATGCACTTACTACAAAGAAGAGCAATAAGACGGCATAATAAAATAAAAAAGTGCGCTTTGATTATTGAAGCCGAGACCACCTCGTTCAGGCGATCTCGGACCGATTGTTTTGGCTTGGAACCGAGCTAAAGGGGGAAAACGCGCCAGGTTCCGAAACAACGAGCCAGGTGTGAAAGCACCCTTACTAAGATATAAATCAGCATTTAAATCACTTTAAAGTATTTTTTGTGACATTTGTGTTGTTTGATATTTGAGTTGAAACCCAATACTTACATTTAAAAGTATAATCTGGCATTTTCTCTCAACAATAATTCTGTCATCAGCAGTGCGCAATGAATCTTGGGATTGTCTAGGTCGGGAAAGATCCATCTACTGTATCCTTCATGGCCAGATATTTGATTTGAGGCCGCATTTGAAGGAGCCTTCGAAATGTGAAAGCCATTGTTGCATTGCAGGCTTTGAATGCAGCCTTCAAAGGGTGCAGCCACTGAATTGGGACACAGCTCTTGTGTGTATTGTGCTTGTATTGCATTGTTAGCGTAGCAACATTTGCTAACAGCAAACTAGCTGAAAGTATTGATTTTCTAATGAGTATCATGTGAGTGTGTTGTGGAGAGCATTTCAGATCAGTCTCTAATGGGGTTTTATTTTGTCTGAACACTGCTATGGTAAGCAGCTGCCTATGTAGACAGTAGATAGCAAGGCTGATCAAATTTCAACCGTTTTGGAACACAGCCCAAATGTGTTTATGCAGCACAATATCTTGTAGGCAAACCGATACAGCCACAACATCACAGTCTTTAACTTTTCTTACAATGCACTCTGTTTTCTTTCTTCTTTCTCTTTACTTTGCTTTTGCATAGCCGGTAGCTCTACTTTATCCTCTGAATCGTGTTTGACTCAAAAAGGTCACTGCAGTAGAAGGCAAGCAGGAGCAGGTCCATGTGGAATCAGCTCCTCCAACAACCCTCTCTGCTCTTAGAATGCAAATCTAAACATACAAATAAACGTCATTTCATGTTTTCACTTGCTCTGACTGGAGTTCATTAGGTATTCACCCAAAAGATGCTTAAATGCTGTTTGTTTTTGCACCGCAGCACCTCCGCTGAAACACCGAGGCCTCTAAAATAAACAGTTTTAGCATTGGGGATACTGTCAGTGCTTGTGTTTCTGTTCAGAAAATTGGCCTCATTTTTTGTGCTAGCAAATTTGAAGAAACAGCTGACATATTCTTACAGAGAGGGGTGACATCTGTGATATATCTTTCATGCTTAATTACGCCTGAACTCAGATGCCACCACCTCTATTCTTCAACAAAGCCATGAATCACTAACGTACCACACACAAAACTCCGCCTCGTAGCTGTAGCACTTCTTTGTCATTTATTTCCTGGGGTTTCATGAATATAATTGCAACATTACTGAAAAACTATAAAACAACTATTAGATCTGACATGCTTAATGTGATCTACCCAAGTATGACATGTTTCTGGAAAAACATCCTTGTTGGTTCTGGAAGTCCTATCATCCAGGCTTTGGATACAGCTTTAGGATTAGTGGTCGACCTAAAAGAGTTTTTAATAGCAAATGGCACAAACTTACCAATATATTGCTTTTTATGTGTGGCCCTACCCTAGATGATCGCATAACATTAATTACTTTTTGAAAAATCATGTTAATGGGAGTACAAATATTTGTACTTCAGGCTTTTGAGGAACGTTCATCTCTCAATCATCATTGTATTGTATAACATTATAAGCTTTGGTTACGACTGAAGAAATTGTGCATAATTGTGCATGTGCATTTTCTCACAATAAGACCAAACTAACAATACAGAGAGAGTGAATATAAAGTCATGAATAGCAGGTAATTAAATATAGAACACTGGGCTTTAATTTAAAGTTGTTCTTTTTTGTGGTTTTAGTGAGTTCACATGGCCCAGATCAGCTGCTGTCAATCTCACAGTTGGATCATCACAACATTTTTAGAGGTATACAGGTTTTCTTTAGGCGGAGACAGTGTGCTCTTTAGAGGAAGATCTCACTGGATGGGCACAAGTTTGTGGAATTAAATATTTGATAGATATTTAAGGTTTTCATTTCTGATGATTTTTTAAGAGACCATGTACAATGTTATAACATAAATGTTTCCAATTGATGTATTGTACCAGAGTTCATTTTTACATCTGCAGCCCTGCTAATTGTGATAGAAGTGCTACTGCAACTTGCTGCTTTATCATTAGACAATACAGTTTAAGTCATAGGAAACAAATGAGGAGACAGGGATTTGATGTTTTTTTTTCTTCTTTTCTTTTCATGTTAGAGACATATCTTCACCTCCAGATGGGTTTCTGTGTCATCAAAGCTCTTGCGAAACTTTAATGTGCTAAATTTGAAAATATTGGTTGATAATTAAAAAAAATCCCAAATATTGGCCAATTTATCAGCCTCACCAATATATCAGTTGATCATTTTGTACACTCGGGTTGGGCTATGATTATTCAATATGATTGTTGCCTCAGGAATAACAAATGATGTTGATATTGGAACATGTCCTACTTGGCTAAATCAAATTGTGCACATAGCAAATCTCATAGCAGAGCAAAAACAAGCTGGTAATAATGTTAAGGGAAGGACTTGCTTAAATGAATAGCTCTAGGACATGCGGCACATTATTTTTCAAAGTACTAAAAGGATTCTCTCAGGATTTCTTTCATAGAAACATAATGTATCGAGTCTGTGAGGCAATAGTGTGTGAGAAAGCAGAGCTTTGTAGGTGTTCAGTCACCAAGCAGGGTTTTTTTCCCCAACCTGGCAGTGCCTTGGAAAGCAGTAGGATTATGGCTGTGTTACATGGTTTGGTGGCTCTGCACTGGTGTAGTAGCAGGACCGGATCTGGGCTGCTTTGACAACAGTGTAAATGTTTCCTGTCAATTCTCTGCTGTCCTCTAAACAAAGTCCAACAATAAAAATGACATAACAGAAAAAATACCAGTAAAACATCTTTGTTATTGTTTTCCGGTCTTTGATAATAAAGTAAATTCATGCAACTGAAGGCACTGCATTTATATAGTACCACTTCATTACAACCCGGTGTGAAATTTTTAGATCATTTTAATGAAAGAATCAAACTTAATATAAATAATACCTATAAATAAGTATGATGAACATCAATTGTTACAACCTAAGAGTAAGATGCTTTCTAAAACAAGGAGTAACATTAAAAAACCATTTCAGAAAAAAAAAAAAAAAGTTTCAGAAAAAAAGTTCCATGAACAATGTATAAATAATATTTTTGTGCTAATGTTTTGTGAACATTAAAGACCAGATAACCAGATAACGAATTGTCTGTTTAATGTTACTGAAACATTACTTTGGGAGAACCTTGTCAGAATGTTAGCCAAAGCTCTGAGAATTTCCCCTGCTAGCTGGAAAACTAATTTGTACTACCAATTAACAATTAAGAGTAAACCAAAAAACTTGCTTTCTTTGCTCCTGATTCTCTTTTCAGAAGAAACAGAAACAGATAACTTCTTTATCTACTCTATTTTTAAACACAATACCAAAAAAAAAAAAAAAAAATTTTTTTTGCAAGTGTACAACTTTTTTAATCAGCAAAAATTACTCAGCTAAAATCAGCCAATGCCATAATGATGTACTGCCAATCCACTCTCTCAATATGTCAATTGCAGTTTGTCAAATCTAAGTCACTTAAGTTTTTTTTTTCTGCAGAATCCAGCATTTTTAACCTTAGAGAATGACTCTTCTCTTTCTGTGCCAAGATTCCTTCCACCAAGAAGAAAAGATGGAATATTAGTAGAATATTTCTGTCAGTCTAGCATAATCTGGCGTTTTCATTCATCTTTTCCACACTCGCCCTAGTGCTCTATAGTGCTGATAGACAACTTGTCTGATATGCCATCAGCACTATCAGCATTTGTGATGTACTGGAAGAAAAACTTCATGTGTCTGTGAAACTGTCAAAAAGCGCTGTTAAGAACTTTTAAAGGAAGTCAAAAATTCTTGGCAGATTGATAGGAGGCTGTTTATCGAACACTTGGAGGGCTGAATTGTGTCACGTTTGCATTTGCCATTATCTTGCACTCATAATCAACCCAAAATATCAGAACTGTCCCTTGTGAATTGCATTCAGCCCGTTCTTTTAGGGTATGTTTGTGGCATTAGAATTCCAATAAAGGGGTACCTTACTCACCCCCATGCTGTTCCAAAACCTATAAGATTTTCATTTAATCTTTGAAATGAGTCTGTTTAATCTAAATCTAATAGAGATCAAATATGGTAAATGTAAACTCAACCTCATTGCCGAAGCTTAAACATGTTTTGCATGACTTGAGAAAAAAAACTTAAATGGTTCTTGTGTATCAAGGAAGAATGTTTGCCATATTGGATGTGCGTTTGATCAATGTTTAAATTTGAATACAAGCCTAAATTAAATCTGCTCATCATATAAATCAAATCTGTCTGTTCAGCAGAGTTTGCTTCTTCATTGGAACAGATTTGGAGAAATGTAGCATTGCATCACTTGCTCACCAATGGATCCTCTGCAGTGAATGGGTGCCGTCAGAATGAGAGTCCAAACAGCTGATAAAAACATCACAATAATCCACAAGTAATCCACACCACTCCAGTCCATCAATTGATATCCTGTGAAGTGAAAGGCTTTGTGTTTGTAAGAAATAAATTCATCATTAAGGTGTTTTTAACTTCAAATCATTGCATCCGGCTAAATATGAGTCTCTATAAGCTTTCTTAAGTGAAAAAAATAGTCTTGTCTGAATCAGGAGAAAAAATATGCAAAGATCAAACACTGTTTACAAGCAAAAACAGTTCTAAACAAATATGTCAGTGGAGTTTGATGTGAGAGGACAACAGAGGTTTAAGTTAACTTGCATTAGGGATGGATTTATTTATTTATTTATTTTGCAAACACACACCTTTTCACTTCACAAGACATTAATTGATAGACTGGAGTCGTGTGGATTACTTGTGGATTAGTGTGATGATTTTATTAGCTGTTTATCAGGACTCTCATTCTGACGGCACCCATTCACTGCAGAGGATCCATTGGTGATCAAGTGACGCAATGCTAAATTCCTCCAAATCTGTTCAGATGAAGACACAAAGTCATCTACATCTTGGATGGCCTGAGGTTAAGTAAATTTTCAGCAAATTTTCATTTTTGGGCAAACTATTCCTTTTATCTTGAATTTATCTTACCCTCTTTTTTTTTGCTAAGATGCATGCTGCAGTTTGCTGATGCTAAATCTGTGGGCCGTGTAATGGTGGCGGTTCGGTGTGTGTGTGTGGGCATCTCCAGACTGCTCAAGCAAGGAAAAGCATATGAGGTTCTGCCACATCGAGCATGCTCAGTGAGGTCTGCATTAAGCTTCGGTAATGCCCATCCTTAACGACTCTTCAGCCCACCGTCACCGGCCAGCGAGTTAATGGTCTCTCAGAGAGCAGATACCAGACTCATTGAGGAAAGCAGGAGGCTTCATCTGGGAAAATGGAAGTGCTCATGGGCCCTCCCAGGGGAGCATCCACAGCCACCCGAGCGTTTCCTTCAAGCTCAATGTGACATTGGGAGGGTGGAAAGCTCATTTAGAGGGCTAAGATTTCCCACTCCCTTCAAGATCCATTTGGTAGACTTAGACAGCCTTTCAGGGCTCAAGCCGAGGAAAATTAGATTTACACGATTGCAAACTTCTTACCTGTTCAAGGTTATTTCGGAGGGCCCTTTGTACCTGTACTTTTGAAAAAGGAAGCTCAAAGATTAAACTTGAGTGGATTTTTCATTCTTGTGGTAAACACTTTTAATGAGCACAATTCATCCATATAAAATGGCTTTCTAAGTAGAATCAGTGCTCAATTCTAAGGACAAAATAAAGCAAAACCCTTCTGTAGATAATGAAATAAATAGCTGGTTTTGCTGCATCGTCCTATAGGAGCAGGTTCAAAAGTAAGACACACCGTCTTCTCTGCTGACCAATGGATCCTCTGCAGTGAATGGGTGCCATCAGAACGAGAGGCCAAACAGCTGATGAAAACATCACAATAATCCATAAGTAATCCACACCACTCTAGTCTATCAATTAAAAACTTGTAAAGTGAAAATCTGTGCATTTGTAAGAAACAAATCCATCATTATTAAGGCATTTTTAATTTCAGACTGTTGCTTCTGGCTAAATATGAGTCCTCTAACTATAATATTGCTTTCTTCAGTGAAATCGTCTTGTCTGAATCAGGAGAGAAATATTCATTTTTTGAGAATGGAGTGGGCTAAGATTTCCCCCTCGCTTCAAGATCCATTTGGTAGATTTAGACAGCCTTTCAGTGCTCAAGCCGAGGAATTAGTTTTACACGGTTGCAAACTTCTTACCTTTTCAAGGTTATTTTAGAGGGCCCTTTGTTCCTGTACTTTGGAAAAAGGAAGCTCAAAGATTAAACTTGAGCGGATTTTTCATTCTTGTGGTTAATCAGTGCAATTCATCCATATAAAATGGCTTTCCAAGTGGCATCAGTGCTTGATTCTAAGGATGAAATAAAGCAAAACCCTACTGTAGATAAAGAAATAAATAGCTGGTTTTGCTGCAACCTTCTACAGGAAGTGGTTCAAAAGTACGACACGCCATCTCCTCTGTCTCATTTATTGCGTTTGAGGTGATTCATGGCCACGGGCGCATTGCACAGAGAGAGGCTTATTTCATATATGTGACGCTCGCATCTTGATCTGCGACTGACCTGCAGAATTTCACCATCTCTCTGCCTCATAAAGGCTGAAACGGTCTCTGATCGTGAATTATTTATGGGAAGCAGTACCAGTTGAAATAATGCTCAGTGATGAGCGTTCACATTCTTGGCCCTGCTTTCCACATCCATCAAGATTTTCGGTTCTGAAGGACACGGCATGTCCACATACAGTACAACAGGTTTACACTAGAGATGAACAAAAAACTACAGGTATTTAAATCGACTAGTCTGCGGTTTGTGGTCTTCGGGAAGCCCATATAATTAGGCTGGCAATCAGACACGTTTCTGGGGGCCGTTTACATAATAGGTGCTCTTGAGGTCGGAAAACAGCTAAATGGAATGGAACAGAATGTAGGGGTCTTCTGAGCAAACATAAAACTGTTTAACTTGACATTTTTATGCAGCGCTTGTGCCAGGGCACTTAAAAACAGAGATGGATGCAACAGCCAAAGATGCTTTAAAGGGGATGAATTTAAAGATGCAATTTTTCTGAACGGATTTTTTCCAGGAAAACTGTCTGACAGTTAAAGCACAGCACACTGTTAGCATGCTAATGAAAGCTTTGCTGCTAAAACATCAAAACATAATTTTTTTTCAGCAGACTTACATTTTTTTTTTTTTTTTGCTTTTCACACTTTTGCCATGTTTGACAAATGTGAAAATTTGTGCATCTAATTTGTACCAAATTTCAATGAAGTACAGGGTTCATTACTACACAAGAAAAAAAGTAAAACTTCTGAATATTTAATTGCTAATGAACGTTTTTTTCTAATAAATTTTAAGATGTTTTTAATGGCACATGTCTGCGACTGTGACAGTGGAGAGGGCCAAAAATTGGCAGGCTGTGATGAAAGCTGAGCTGATGAAAATTAATTAGTTTCCGTATGTTAGGTGAGTGGTGATTTTGCACTGCATGTTTCCTGAATTTTCCACTTTTTGACAAGACCTTTAAATAAAAAACATGTCTGGGACATTCAGACTGTATTAGCTATTCCATCCACTTTTTTTTGTTGCTATTTTGACAAAACATGGCAAAAAAGAAAAACAATAATAAAATTGAGATTTTCAAATTATTTTAAAGACATTTTTTTAATAAAACCTGTCTGAAAATGTGACAGTGGAGGGGGACAAAAATGGGTGGGCAGTGATGTAGGCTGAGCTCATGAATATTAATTAGTTCATGCTGACATTGCTGATCTTCCACATTTTTGCTCTACTATGCAATTGGTGGGATGTTGGTTATTTTTATACGTTCATGAGCACAAGTGAGCAGGTGTCATATTGTACTTGTTGTCTTCGTAGATGTATGCCTGCCTCCTGCCAGAATATGCAAACTCAAATGTGTAGAGATTTTGCACTGCATTTTATCACCTTTTGACAAGTGTGTTCATACTTTTACGTAAAAAAAAAACATGTCTGAGAGTCAGACCATATTAAAGGAGTCATATGATGCGATTTCAATTTTAAGCCCGCCGCCGCCGCTGCTCACTCTAGGCCTCCGTTTGTGACGCTGTGTTTCGTTGTGAAAGCGAAACTACTTTGTTTGCCAAAAATGGACACGACTCTGTCTATCACGGAGTACGGATAATGGAGATTGACTACGACAGTGGATGGCCAAAGATGGGCAGGCATTGATGAAACCTGAGCTCATGAATATTAATTAGGCCATGCTCATTCCTCTCATACTTTTAACTTATTGAAAGTACTTAAAAAATGGTTCACCTAAAAATTCAAATTCTGTCCTCATTTACTCATGTAACCAAACGGTTACTCATGTTGACGGTAACCATTGACTTCCATAGTATTTTTTTTCAATGCTGTACCGTACTACCATCAACTGTGTGGTTACAAACATTCTTCAGAATAAACTTTTGTGCTCAACAGAAGAAAGAAACTCATACAGGTTTGAGGATGAGTAAATGATGACAGAATTTTCATTTTTGGATGAACTATCACTTTAAGTAAAAATCATGTCTGAGACAGTCATACCATGGGCTCTATCATACACCCGGCGCAATGCGGCACCAGGCGTGTTTCAGTCCAACGCAGTTGTCATTTTCACGTCTTGCGCCACGCTGTTTAAATAGCAAATGCATTTGCGCCCATTTGTGCGCTCATGGGCGTGCTGGTCTGAAAACGAGGTGTGTTCAGGCGCATTGCTGGCGCGTTGCTATTTTGAGACAACTGAAATAGACTGCACCTTTGACCAACTAAAACCTGGTCTAAAGTCAGTGCCGCAGTAGTTTTTTTGTTATTTAAAGAGCACGTTAGTATAGGCGGGTGCACAGCGCGTGTACCCTCTGCTTATTACACAAACAGGGATGCGCAGCAGCACACAAACATTTTTAAGAGCTACATAAATATAAAAATGCCTATATGTCATAATGGATAGTCATTGCATGTATCAGAATTAGGCTACCTATTTGCTCGCGCACGAGCAGCTCCGTTTCCTCTCTGGAGATGCGTTCTGTCTTTGCGCTTGCAAATTCTGCCATGTAAATAGCAAATTCACCATGGCGCGAGCACAACTGGCTCTTAAAGGGAATAGGAGATGATACTCTGATTGGTTTATTGCATGTTATGCCCAAAACACACCCATTACTCATTAAGAGAATAGGGAATAGAGAATAAACCCTTTTAGACCATGCGCCAGGCGCGCAGACCGGTTTTCCCATCGTTAAACTAGCAAAAGTGGATTTGGACACGGCTAAGTGCACCTGCGCCGTGCACTTTAAACCTTGCGCTTAGATCGTTAAAATAGGGCCCCATATTAGCTTTTTCATTCAAAATTGTGGATGCAAATATTTGAGAACTGACTGAAAGTAGTCTTTAAGTGTCCAAACTTTTTGGAATTTGCAGCGTCCTCAAGTGCCTTTCTATCAGAGTAATGGGAGATTCTGACTGGCGCATTGAAGTGTTACACAGTATTCACTGTACAATACTCTCAGAAAAGTTGCATCTATAAATTCATCATCTTTAAAGCACCGCAGTCATATGCTGTACTGAGACAGATGTCTGTAGCTATTAGCCATCACATCATGCAGGGATTTTCAAGCATCCCACCGAGAGTGCCACTTTTTTAAGGTGCATCTCAAGACCCCTGCGTTCTGTTCCATTGCATTTGGTCCATCCAGGAATGACCTTTTATTAAATATAAAATTATAAAAAATATCACGCTAAGCAAGTGCAGTAAAATATGCTGTTTTATATTCCTGTTTTGATCTGGCTCATTGCTCTCATTTGATCCGTTCTAATGCAAGGGTTTAATAGCATTATAATCATGTTTGTCAGGTTTTGACCATGCAGATGAGACACTGAAAAGTGTCTCTCTGAGCTAATGAGGTGAGCCAGTGTCAGTGTGATGTCTTGTCAGCGAAACTGAGAGGAAAGAGAGGGAAGTTCCCTCCGGGGCACTGCTGCAATGTTTTGATTTGTTTCTTACGGTTGCTCCCTCATAAACTGACCATATCTTCGGCCCTGCTTACAAAGACATCAGAAGCCCCAAAGGAAAATGCATGCACTGGGAAGAAAGGAAAAAAATACTGAAAATGGCAACCTTTTAAACATCTCCCAGAGAGTTTGCCCCTTACACGAGCTGTAGGCGATTACAGCATACAAAGGGAACTCGGCTTTAAAGGATCTTTGAAAAACAATTGTCCATGGTGAAGAAAAACTGTAACACTGTGTACCAGAACAAAACCTGATTTGAAGTGGGTGGTTTGCCTCTGGACAGAGGGGAAATAGACCTTGAAGACCACCCACATCCGCCCTTTGCTTTGCTCCCTGTGTTTGGAGCCCAAACTGCCTGAACTATATTTAGAAATATACAAAGGAATTGCATTATGAGATTTTACCTTTGAAGACACCAATTTTATTCTTTTAATGAGGAAAATGAAGTGTTACACCCAAATTCGTCCACTTCTGATTTTCTCTCTCTGAAAAGATGAGACTCGAGGTCCATCCATGTTTCATTTTTTTGAAACCGCGTTTCCTGCTTCTAATGAGAGAATGTCTTCCGCAAAAGGTTAGTTCACCCAAAAATGAAATTTCTGTCATTATTTACTCACCTTTACATTGTTCCAAACGCAAATGCTGTTATTTTTTTTCTGTGGAACACAAAAGAGGAATTTTTGAAAAATTCTTCATGCTCTTTTCAGAATAATGGCATTCATAGTTCATTGTGATGGCTGTCAGGCTCAGAAGAGGGCAAATAAACATTATAAATAGTCTACAAGACGCCTTCTGACACCAAATTATAGCTTTGTGTGAGAAACAGTAAATTTAGATTATTTATTACTGAAAATCTGAGATTGCTTCAAATCTCAAACGCCATTCTTCATTATGCATATTCAGTCTGGCATATCGCATTTGAAAGAGGCAGTTTTCAGTGAAAAAATATTTGATTTTCTTTCTGTTCCTCGCACAAAACTTTCATTTGGTTTCAGACGACTTAACACGCAAGTCACATTTATTATTCTTAAAGGCGTCTTTTTTGAGCTTGTGGTCACAATTAACTGTTTGAATGGACAATATTGAAGCTGATTTTGTCTAAATGTAAAAAACAATTAAATTAAAATTAAAAAGCCACATTATAAGATATAATAGACCCTTTTGACAAATTCATGATTGTGAGATATAAAATCACAATAATACGATTTCAGCTAACAGGGAACATTCTCAGAACTTTGGCTAATGTTCTGACAAGGTTCTCTCCAAGTTACAAACAAACATTCATCCAGTAACAATAATAGAAAGTTATCTGGTCTTTAATAATGTTCTAAAAACATTAGCACAAAAATGTTATTTATACAGAATTCATTGAACGTTTTTCTGAAACATTTTAGTTGGATTTCGTGCAATATTTTTTAAAAGTTACTATTTGTATCAAAACATTCAGAGCACATTTAAAAAGTAGCATTCCCATTATGTTTGCAATATGAGGAATGTTCCCTTAACGTTTGTACAGTATATAAGCAAGTAAATACATTCATAAAACATTGTAAAAAGTGGACGTTTTGAATGCTCAGAGGACTTTATAACTGTTTTCATAACTCACTGGCAACGTTAGTAAAATGCTTCTAGAACATTTTGTTTTTGGGGGGGACTGTGAGATATGAATTCACATTGTCACAATTACGAAGAAAAGTCACAATTGCTGATATAGTCACAAATGCTGAATGGAAAAACCAAGATGTGCATAAATTCTAAAAATGTTGATATGAGTTGGATAGTTTTTAGACGTGAATAAACTGGAGTGGAAACGCTGAATACATTTCTTATTGCAAGTCATGTGACTTTGCTGAAACAGATCATGTGATGTGATAACGTAACTAACCAGTACATCAATCTCATTGCACGCCATCTCAAATATTGTTTTAATAATTTTGAAATGCCTGGGCCCATAACTTTCTCACACGATTGTGATCCCAAACATCACGCATTCAAACTCAAGATAACATGACAGCGTTTGTTTTTGCGTTTCGTATGCACTCTCTGAGGCACAATTAATTTTATTATGTAGGTAAAAAGAGCAACAGGCTTTAACGGTTGTCGCAACTTTCATATTATTGATACTTTGATCCAATTTCCCAAGAGGTGATGATTTTATCCTCTTGAACACATGGGATGGAAACAGTGCTTTATTCACAAATGTTTTATGAGATATTCTAAATTCACATCTTTGGATGGAAACAACATTGCCACAAAGTAATTTGCAAGGGGAAAAAAACACAGTTGCGACAAGTTTTATTCTAATAAATTTTTCCCTTTTTGTTGTTGTATGAAAAATCAACTTACATGTTTCAATGACATGAGGGTGATTATATTACTGAATTACATTTTGGGTGAACTGTTCCTTTAAAAATTGCACTAGTAGACTGTCTCTCAGTGCTTGGTCTCTGAGTAAATGAATGCACACCCTCAGTCCTTGCAGCACACTAATTGCCTCTTAACTGTTACATAGCGTGTGCTGTCATGCATATGTGTGCAGGCACGCAGCAACCCCTTACTTAGAAATGATAAGTAATGATCCTGAGTAGACTCTTGCTGTATTAGTCTAGTGGCTGCTCTGTTGAGTATTGTCTTGTTATTCTGGAAACCTGTTTACATGCTGCGACAGACAATTTTTTTGGGTTTTTTCCTAATACCACTGCTCACAACTGCCTTGTTAAAGAGTTCATCAAGTGCAGTTAGTCATTTATTTGACATTTAATAGAAAAAATGAACGCATTAATAGCAAGGCTGATACTTTGAAAAGAGTTTGTTTTTACCTGTTTTTTTTTTTTCTTTCTGTTGCCGTCACAGTGCTGACAGATTTAGTCAAACTGAGTGTTTTATTTACACTGATGATCATGTTATTATTTTATAATTATATGCATCATAAGCCTCAGCATGAAAAAAATGAACTGTTTTTAGCAAAAATATTTATCTTTCCGCATATTTTAACACATACACAAATGCTGACACACTGCAGTAACAAACAACACTCATTAAAAAAACATCTGGAGTTATTTCACACTAAATGGTGTTATTTATAGCTAGTTATTTCTACATTTCTTATGCACCACTACAGAATGGTGTTGAATTGTGATTATTTATTATATTCATTTATTTACTTTTTTTTTTTTTGGTTTAGACAGCCTTAATATATTATAAGTTGTTGTTTATGTAATTTAAAGGTTTGAAGGTGAAATATGTTGTTTCTGTGTAGCGAATCAGCTCATGGGGAAATATGAATAATTAATTAAATAATAACCCAGTATGTTTATTGGGTGAGGGGTCTGTGAATGTTTGTTAATCTAATGAATAATTGATTTGTTAAATCAAATGAAAAATGGTGTGTCTGATTGGTCCAGACGCTACATCTGTGTCACTACTAGGGTCACCTAGCAGAATTGCAAAAATTAATAAAGCATATTTTCAAACAGTCTTTTCAAATGCTCCCTTTACTAATGGTGCTTCCAAAATCTTACTATTTGTGACCTGTGCTGGCAAAATGAGTCACAATGAGCAATTTTTCAAAAATTAGATGTTTTTATTTTTACATTCTCCATTAAAAGACCTTTAAAATGATATATGAGTTGTTGGAACCGGAAAAATGACTGAGCTACACCCGTTTGAAATCTATAGATTTAGCAAATTCCGAGAAAAAATGAGTTAAAGTTTTCTGAAGGTTCCAAAGCAAAAATCACATAGCTAGCAACATTGGATCTTTTCCTCCAGTTCTTTTCTTAATAATCATTACTATATTAATAATCACAATATAGCTTTTTTAAATTTGATCTTTGTTGTTATAAATAAGAACAGACGCAAAAAAGAACTTCATTTGTGACCCTGGACCACAAGTCGCTGGGGTATTTTTTTTAGCAATAGCCAAAAAAGCATTGTATGGGTCAAAATTATCGATTTTTCTTTTATGCCAAAAATTATCAGGATATTAAGTAAAGATCATGTTCCATGAAAATATTTTGTAAATTTCCTACCATAAATATATCAAAACTTAATTTTTGATTAGTAATATGCATTGCTAAGAACTTCATTTGGACAACTTTAAAGGCGATTTTCTCAGTATTTTGATTTTTTTGCACCCTCAGATTCCAGATTTTCAAATAGTTGTATCTCGGCCAAATATTGTCATATCCTAAGAAACCATACATCAATTGAAAGCTTATTTATTCAACTTTCAGATTATGTACAAATCTCAATTTCAAAAAATTGACCCTTATGACTGGTTTTGTGGTCCAGGGTCACATTTTACATCTAAACAAAAGCATTCAAGTAAGAAAAACAATCAAATTTAAAAATCAGTTTAGTGTGTTCATTACAAATAAATTGGGTAACACTTTATTTACGTTCACCTTACGTTCACCTGCTGGTTACAGGTTGTGTGTGTATATATATATACCCACACACAAAGAACCTGTAACCGGAAGGTTTGTAAAACATTTACAACTGATGAGTAGTTTACACTTTGGATTAGGGGATGCAGAAAGTGTTGTAAATGCCTTATATAATGCCGTGCAAAGACAAAAGACCGTAACTTCGATTTTGGTCGAAAATTAGTTATTGATATTTTTGGGACATTCAAGAAATCTTTTATAATGTGCATAAGTATCTTGAGTCAATTTCGTTGTTTTTCCGAGAAAATAATGGGTCGTCTTAACCGTAACTTCAAAAAGCCCCGGAGAAACCAAGGCAAAACACAGTTTATAAAACAGATAGTTCCAGTCCTTGATTCTGATTGGCTGAGCCACGTTCGAAGCTGTTGTAAATTACTCTACAAACATACACCTTTGTTTACGTTTGTGTGTTGCTCGGCAACCACTTTGTTGCAACCACAACTGTTTCTGAGGAACTAACTCCGCTTAGCGTCGTGCCTAACAACGGCCCTTAGCTGTTATTAGGGCTGCATGATAAACCGCATGCGATATTTAACGCGCATCTTGTCAGTAAAGCCGTTCTGTAATCAGCGGTAAATCTCCATCACGTGCGGGCTTTCACATGGAGCAGCATTAACTACACAGAGCCGTTGTTCACTGACAAGCTGTGCAGCCCTAGCTGTTATAAATTCACTGTAAACCACGGCTTCTAGGGGCTTATTGCTTTAATAACACCAGTTACCGCTCTTTCACTTTGTTTGGAATGCTCAAAATGAGTTACGGTATTCTGCCTTTGTTTAGCTGCGCGTCAATATGAAGTTACGGTGCTGGTACACCGTATACAGTGTTCTGCCTTTGTTTTACTGACCATTAAAGTCTGCCACGTTTTAATTACGGTGTAACTTAAAAAAAAAAAATTACCTTTTTGTAATGAAGATTATTCACCAGGCTGTCACTTCTCGTTGGGCGCGTGTGGACTCGAATGCCGTAGCATCATAAAATCAGAAGGCTACTAACAGTTCGCAATTAAATTCATATCCTACCTTTTCTTGTATCACGAGCACAGCCGCCGCTCCGCCTCGGCGAAAGCGGGGCCGGCACCGCGAGGAACGCTAGTGAAGGCTCCCTCCTCAAAGAGAGCCCTCTGAGAGCGAAGCAAGGAAGTAACAACTGTGCTTCGCTCCCAAGCAAACCACGCACATGCTGTGTGTAACGTTTTCTTTGGGCAGGGAGGAACACACAACCTACAACGTGGCTTGCTCTCGCCCTTGAAATGCTTTGTCTTTGCATGAGCTTATAGACTTTCACAATTGACAGACAACAATAAATATGACTGACACACACAGAGCGCTTCGCTGAATGACAGAAAGCTGACGCTGGCTCCGCCGCACGTGCTTTTATAGCTTCCTGGTCATATTGGACTGATTTCACATGTTATTCAGAGCGTGGTCACAGAAGGCGTTCCCCTAGCGTTTCCGACGCAGCTCGAGTTCCTGAAGAGGAACACATTCAACTGCATAGGTAGCAGCATTAAACATGATGTGTCAGTGCGGACTTTATAAGCCCTCTGTGAGTTCTTAATATAGCAGTCCAATCAGTGTGAGGGAGTGCCTCTGATCTCACTCTCTTTCCACATGAGTCAAGTTCTGTCGGGACAGTTTTCACTGAGCACAAGCAGCCTGAAAAAAAAAAGTTTTTAATACTCCTTCTTTATTATGTTGGCTTCAGCTGAGAAAGACAATCTAGATAGTCACTTCTGCACATAAAAGGCCCTGGCTTTGTTTAGATTTGCATTTTTGACAGAGTTTGTCTTGTTGGCTCATATGAACATTCCTATGAGATTTTTGGGAGTTTTAATGTAAAATCAGTTGGACAGTAAAGGTGGGTTGCACCAATAAGATATCTAGATTAATTAAACATTTTAAATTTTAAACACAAAACTTTAAACTTTGTTTAAAATAAGCAAACTTACATTTTAACCATTTTGTTTTAAATTTAAATTTAAGTCAGATTACTTTAATCCTGTTGCTCCATTAATTTACACTCTGATTTAAATCTTAGGGAATAACTTTTAAACTACATGTGAGGTGATGCAGTGATGAGGTGAAGAGCCGGTGATTGCTACCATGCCTCTCCTTTATCATGCCCGTTCCCTGTATTTAGTAATTAGGGCAGTGATCAAATGTAGCGCTGAAAGATTTTCAGAAAATACCATTCTGACCTAAAAGTGATCGGGCAGACCAAACTGTAAATTTGCATAGAGACTTGAAACTTTGAAGGATGGTAGTTCCCAACCCCATCTACAACATCTCCAAGGCTTGCCCGATTGGCGCTACAGCGTTAAAAAAACTAAATTCCATGTTGCATTTTTATTGGCTGGTCAGTAAACATGGGTCGTAGCAGCAAACACACAGTGCGATGATCATGCTGAATTTCTGACACTTTCAGAAAATGATCGCAGGCTATGTTTGGTTGCAAGACGATAATTTATTTGAAGCTGCGGATTCGGGTGACGTTTTAGCTCATCCGCGCATCACTAACGCACAGGCTGTGTGTATCCCCACTCGTGATATAACGTGGGCAGGGAGGAACACACAACCTACAACGTGGCTTGCTCTCGCCCTTGAAATGCTTTGTCTTTGCATGAGCTTAGACATAGCTGGAGCTTATAGACTTTCACAATTGACAGACAACAATAAATATGACTGACACACACAGAGCGCTTCGCTGAATGACAGAAAGCTGACGCTGGCTCCGCCGCACGTGCTTTTATAGCTTCCTGGTCATGACGTCACCCGCCCGTGACGTCCCGCTCAGCTATTGGACTGATTTCACATGTTATTCAGAGCGTGGTCACAGAAGGCGTTCCCCTAGCGTTTCCGACGCAGCTCGAGTTCCTGAAGAGGAACAATTAATACAGTCACATTTCTGTATGCAATAGCCTATATGAGATAGCCCATGATCACTCGATTTTATACAGGTGTTATGTAACGATTTTGTAAATGGTGATCAGCAACCAAATATTGATAATGTGGAAATTACTGTATTTTGCCTTGGTGTGACTTCACATGTTTATTCACTTGACAGCAAATATTTTATTTTATTTATAATAGTTTTAGCATAATTGCATTTTTTGTGCTTTTTAACAGACCAGCTTACAACTTTAACGAAACATACATTAATTATATACTGATCATTTACTAATGGTTTAATCATCATTTGTTCATGATTAACAAATGCTTATTGAGATAATAGTACAATGTTGACATTTCAGTGATTTATTAGTGATTAATAATATATTAACTAGTAACCTAACAGTAACGATTAACCATTTACTAAGGATATGTTTGATTATTTCATGATGCTATTTTTTAAGATAACTTGTGACAGATTTGTAAATCGTTAGCATATTACTTAATAATCATTTGGGAACATATAGTCATGTTTTGTAAATGATTAGTTCATCATCATCATCTAATCACTTGTAAATGATTTATAACTTAATCTACAAAACATAGATAAAAATATTAACATATCACTTATTAATCATTTATGAACGCATAGTCATGTTTTGTAAATGATTAATTCATCATTAACTAATTACTTGTAAATGACTTGTAAGTGAATTAACAAAACATACACAAATTGTTAGCATATCACTTATTAATCACTTATGAATGTTTTGTAAATGATTAGTTCATCATTAACTAATCACTTATAAATGACTTACAACTGAACGTTATTATAAAGTGTTACCCAGTATTGCACGGATCTAATATAATGTTACACATCCGATGTTTTTCCCCAAATGTTAACTTAAGACATAACTGATTGTGTTTGTGTGTGTAACGGACGGAACACAGGAAGCGCGTGGATCCATCTGCAAGGCTTTATTAATTGAGACGTGGTCAAAAACAGGCATAGGTCAGACAATGGCAAACAGGTATAATGATGGCAAGGCAAGGGGAATAATCAAGGTACAAGGCAAAGGTCCAGGCAGGGGCAAACAGTAGATTCGTCTGAAAGAAGAAAGTCATATACACCTAGGATGCTTCGGGGGTGAGTAAAACACAACATAATTTTCATTTTGCGGTGAACTAACCCTTTAAGTGTGTTCAATACAAATAATTTTTGTATTGAATTTTGTAAACAAAAAATTGCTTAAAACTACAAAAGCAGTTCAATCGAGAGCAGCGAGTGGTTCCCTCTTTTCTTTTATCGTTGATTAACTGACATGCGACAGACGGCCTATATATTAAGACATAGTGTAATGCACGGATCTAATATAATGTTACACATCCGATGTTTTTCCCCAAATGTTAACTTAAGACATAACTGATTGTGTTTGTGTGTGTAACGGACGGAACACAGGAAGCGCGTGGATCCATCTGCAAGGCTTTATTAATAGAGACGTGGTCAAAAACAGGCATAGGTCAGACAATGGCAAACAGGTATAATGATGGCAAGGCAAGGGGAATAATCAAGGTACAAGGCAAAGGTGGGAAATGCAGTCCAGGGTGATATGTAACAGTCTGTGTAGCGTGAGAGTCAATGTAATGGTAGAATGACCTCTAGTGGCAATCGGCCGGAAGGCCACGGACCGGATTCGTGACAGTGTGAATACTTAAATACTTTAATTCTGTGTGTGTATCGTGCGCTGCCGGAAGCGCCGTTATGCACGCACTTCGGATGAGAGTCAGCACGAGAATGCCCTCTTATTTTCTCCTAAAACCACTCCAGCACTTTGCTGAACACCTGCAGTTCTGCAGCATTTTTTTCCATAAGTGGATTTGTGGCGACAGATGTGAAAAATGCTTTCATGTTTATGGCTCTGGTCACACAGTTTATTTATGAAATATGCATTAACAGTGTGTTTATGATTAAGATAACCAGGTAAGTGAAATTATATTATTTTGCTGTATGTATGTCGTTTTCTTTACGTTTTCTGACGAAAAGCAACCAAAAAGCCATTTAAAGTGGTTAAGCAAAAAATAATAATAATAATCAGCAGGGATCCCAGACCAGTACAATTAGTGTGCCTCCTCTATTTTAAAACCCACGAGCCGCCACTGCATGGAGTTGGTCACATGTTCTTGCAGTGCACACGGTACAGTACGACTACACCAGCACCCTGGCACCTCTTTCAGCATGTCAAACTGGCCTGGACCTGCCTGTGACATCCCACCTCTTAAACTTCCTGTCTAGAGCTGCCTGCTTCTGTGTTTCCAGTGTGAAACATTCACAGTACCGCAGGCAGAACTAAAAGTCCATGCACTTTCCATGCACTGGTACAAATGTTCATTCTCTAATTGTATTATTTTATCCCACTGGTAATTTAATGCCTCAGAGTGATGCATTTACACTGTTCACTGATGTATTGGAGAGAGAAAAGTAATACTTATTAGGAATGCACTAATATGAAAATTCTGGCCCAAGCTGAATATTCATCACAAAAAGCCTGATATTAAAACTCAATTGGTTTTAATGCTACACATGCGTTAAGTGGCACAGCACTATAATGTGCAATATGAAAAATGGTTTACAAGTACTTAACAAGTAATAATTATTAGTGCTTTTAAAGATTCTATATATAAACATAGAAGAAATCAACACACACACACACACACACACAAACACACACATATATATATACAGAGTTCTAGCATGAAACTCTAGATGGCGCAGTCCGATAGGTCTAACTCAATCTGACCTAATGACATCATTATCACATGGCACAGCTGACTGGTTCTCTCCTGTATCGGTAGCCAATGAGCTCGCTGCTCAGCATT
>NW_015661991.1:1290988-1295860 GCF_001515625.1 Sinocyclocheilus rhinocerous | reverse complement strand
ATATATATATATATTCTTTTTTTTTTTTTCAAAAGGAACTCACACTATTCAGCTGTGACTGTGAATATGGTTGTTTCATGATGACTTCATCAGGATACTAATTCAAACATCAGCTTTAAAGCAATGCTCTAAAGTATATTTATGGCTAGCTAAACCAAAACAAAAGTTGAATGAATTACTGTGGAGTAAAAATCTCAAAACACACACCGTTTAATATAATTCATATGCTTTATTATATTTAGGTGTGGAAAATGATTTTTGTTGTTGATTTATGTGAGCACATTAGTTGTGTGAAGCCAAATTGTTGTTGGCACCTCATTCATCAGACACGTCTCTTTATGCAGGTGGCCTTTTGTAGAAGTCCATCCTGTTTCAGCCCACCTGACTGTGTTTGATAATGTTCCTAACAGAGAGCATGTGATTAGAGCCGCCGGGGCTTAACAACCTGCTAGAACAAGACAAGTCGTCAGTGTGGAAATCTGATTGACACCCCAGAGGAGTCACAGGAGCTCGGATAAAAAATGAACCGCTCGTTCGGTGTGGCGTAATCCTGTAGCAATTATCCACAATCTGCAGTATCTATAAATCCTGTTTATTTAGTCATTTTCCCCGTGTCCCTTTTTTATGTCTCACACACTTTCTTACTGGTTCTGTGAAACTGTTCTTACTGTATCCATATTCTGATTCAGGAAGTCACTTTTATTTCTTTGGCTTCCTCTGGGCCTCTTTTAGTGCTTGTGTTTGGTGGCCCACCTCCTTCAGGAAGGGCTGGGCTCTGTTCATGTGAGAGCAAGTATGGTGGGCGGTGGATTGTATGAACAAAAGCTTATATAACTCCATGAGTAATTTTTGACCCACCTTATATATAGTGTCTTGAAATAATAAATAAAGATGGCTAACAGAAAGTGGCTGTAATTTTACCAATGCATATGTATATATTATTATTATTATTATTATTATTATTATTGTATAATTGTAACAGTACATATGTTATATATTTTTTTTCTGGAAATTCAACACATGTTTGGATTATTGTCACAGCGCTGGTATACACAGTACCTTTGTGGGAGGAATAGACTTAATTATATGTATGTTATTCACTAATAATCTTCATTGATTCAGTGAGCTCTTAAAGGGATAGTTTACCCAAAAATGAAAATTCTGTTGTTACTCACCTTCATGTTGTTTCAAACCCATAAGACTTTTCTCCATGCAACCAAAACTTTGATGCTTCAAAAAGTTCATAAAGGCATTGTAAATGTAATCCATATGAACCGAGCAGTTTAATTCAAATCTTCTAAAGAGACACAATCGCTGTACATGATAAACATGTTTATAATAGGGTTTTATTCACCATATTTTCATGCATTGGTCAGTGTTTAAATATGAATAAAAGAGCGGATTAAACCGATCAATTCATATGGATTACTTTATAGTGTCTTTGTGAATGTTTTGAAGCGTTGAAGTTTTGGTTATGTTGACTTTCAGTGGAGGGACAAAAATCTCTCAGATTTCATTCAAAATATCTTAATTTGTGATTCGATGATGGATACAAGTCTTCTGGGTTTGTAACAACATTAGAATAAGGCCGTATTTAAAGCATTTTTTTTCAATTGTACTCAATGGGAGTGCCACGTATTTGCCACTGAGTGTTTATTTCAACTTTGGGTAAAATGCAGCGCTCATCACTGTCATTTTTACCCAGCTGTCCAATCACAGTGGAGGAGGGGTGGTACGAATACCACACCGACCAACCGCCACATCCTGCTTGTAACAGACGATAACAACAAGCACAACAATGGAGCAAGTACTTTACATTGTGTCGACATTTTTATATATAAGGAATAATTGACAACGGCCAGTTGAGTTATTAGAAAATAATTCACACCCGAGGTGGTGATGTGGTCCACAATGTGAAGCGGAGAAAAAATACTATAATGGTTTCCTCAAAAATATTAAGCATCGAGAACTGTTTTCAACATTGAACATAAAAAAGAACCATTACTAATAAAAAAAAGCATAAATGATACCTGATAATAACTGAGCACCATATCAACATAGTAGAATGATTTCTGAAGGATCATGTGACACTGAAGACTGGAGTAATGATGCTGAAAATTCAACTTTACCATCACAGGAATAAATTTTAAATATATTCAAACAGAAAACAGTTATTTGAAATTGTAATACAATTTCACAATATTATTGTTTTTACTCTATTTTTGGTCAAATAAATGCAGCCTTGGTGACCAGAAGAGACTTCAAAAACATTTTGACTTGTAGTGTAAGTTAATTTTAGCCTCTAGAATAAATGGCAATAGTGAACATGGTAATTTAATGCCAGTTAATGTAAATGTAATCAATGCTGCGGCAATAAAAGCAAATAACGATCATACAATTTGACCTACAGCCTGTCCCACATTTCTTCCACCAGTAAAAGATCCAGTTTCAATCAGAAATACATCACATTATGAAGTAAAATGGCTTGTGAAAGCCATTTAACGTAGATTTTTCCCTGAAGAATTAATCGCTGTCATGCAGCATATTGGCTGCGGTAGAGCTCCTGACCTTTTCATGTATACTTGCTGTGATGCGCTCAGCACACACTGATGTGGGGTCATTCTCAGACTGCTTATGAAATTCTGCCATTTCTCATAGCTGTGTTTAATGTCTGTGAAAGGACTTCCATTACTTGAAACCCTATGTCTCTTTTGTTGAGTTGAAAGGCTCTGATAGCTGGCCTACATGCTTGCGGACTGAATTCCTCTATCAACAAAGAGCCTTTGGGACAACATGCTGAGAAGACCGAGCCACTAGATGTTGCCTAGGTTACGAAGTCTACAAAAGCCACCCTTGACCGCACCAGCGTGGTTTCTTATCTCTCCTGACGGAGGCGACTAATTAATAGCCAGACATACTGTCACATCACTGACCCTCAGGCACATATAATGGGGTTTTAGGACACGTGTGCTTATGATCGTGTCGTAACTATAATGATGTGTGCTGCATTCATTTTGTAACTTTAGAAAAATGTTCTGGGCAGCATGATTTCATGTGGCAATATCATATATTTGTACATTTATAGTTTACCTGACTATTTTAACACCATGCCAGTTTAATATGGTTTATTAAAAACTAAATATAACATTGGCCAATGTCACCACAAAAACATTATGACTGTGTTATGATGTGAAAGGCTCTTAAAGGGATAGTTTACCTGAAAATGAAAATTCTGTCATTAATTACTCACCCTCATGTCGTTCCAAACCCGTACAAGACCTTCATTCATCTTTGGAACACAAATTAAGATATTTTTGATGAAATCCGAGAGCTTTCTGTCCCTCCATAGACAGCAACACAAATAAAATGTTCAAGGCCAAGAAAGGTAGTAAGGACATCGTTAAAATACTGTAGCCCATGTGACTTCAGTGGTTCAACACTAACTTTACAAAGCTACGAGAATACTTTAAGGGCACAAAGAAAAAAAATAATAACGGCTTTATTCAGCAATTCTTCGCTTTCGTGTCAGTTTCCACTATGCGTTCACGACAGTATCACGACACATGCGTGTTATTTTTGATTTCTTTACGTGCAAAAAGCATTCTCGGTAGCTTCATAAAATTAAGGTTGAACCACTGAAGTCACATGGACTATTTTAATGATGTCCTTACTACCTTTCTGGGCCTCGAATGCGTCAGTTGTGTTGCTGTCTATGCAGGGTCAGAAAGCTTTCGGATTTCATCCAAAATATCTTAATTTGTGTTCCGAATATGAATGAAGGTCTAACGGGTTTGGAACGATATGAGGGTGAGTAATTAATGACAGAATTTTCATTTTTGGGTGAACTATCCCTTTAAGAACCTCCAGAAAGAATCAGGCATTGGTGAAACATATACTATAATGCAATAAAATATTAGTAACATACATGTTGCATGCAAAAACAACAAGTCAACTCAAGACACCTTTTTAATATATAGCGCTTTTTACAACAGAGAGCAGCTTCACAGTATTCATTTACATTTACATTTACATTTAGTCATTTAGCAGACGCTTTTATCCAAAGTGACTTAAAAATAGGACATTGGAAGCAATCAAAAACAACAAAAGAGCAATGATACGCAAGTGCTATAACAAGTCTCAGTTAGCTTAAAGGGGTCATATGATGTTGCTAAAAAGAACATTATTTTGTGTATTTGGTGTAATAAAATGCGTTTATGCGGTTTAAGGTTAAAAAAACACATCGTTTTCCACATACTGTACATTATTGTTTCTCCTCTATGCCCCGCCTTTCTGAAACATGTCGATTTTTACAAAGCTCATCGGTCTGAAAAGCGAGGTGTGCTCTGATTGGCCAGCTATCCAGTGCGTTATGATTGGCCGAATACCTCAAGCGTGTGACAGAAATGTTACGCCCCTTACCTTACTGTGATGCCGTCTCCCAGCCGGAGCAACGAGACAAAAACATTAAAGCCCATTACAAACGAGGCATTTGTTGCATCCAATGGGGACATAATTACGGACACACATCTGAATATTTGGGTTGAACTGTTCTGGAACAGTGTTGTAAATACATCTTAACCACTGATTTCTAGTCGTGTCCTCTTTTGGAAGACCAAACAAAGTAGTTTTGCTTTCACAACGAAACACACGGCGGGCCAGAGTGAGCGGAGGCCGGTGGTCTTGAGAACGGTACGGCCGGCGGATTCGATGAAGGAGCTTGCGGCAACCACATGTGGCGACCCCGGGCTGGACTCCGCATCGTCCACGGTGAAAGCCGATCCGGCGATCCAAAGCACTAAGTTGATGTATTTCCTCAGCGACCAGCACGGATCAGCTCCAGGCATGATGAAGCAGATATCGTCCTCTTTTGGT
>NW_015661991.1:1280323-1290976 GCF_001515625.1 Sinocyclocheilus rhinocerous | reverse complement strand
TTAACGTAGTACACGTAGCAAGTTTTTTTTAAATTATATAATAAATAAAAAGAAAACAGATAGAATAGAAAAAGAAAAAAGCAAGCTAGTGTTAGAGGCCTTTTTTGCTTTTGTTAATTGTATAATAAATAAAAAGAAAAGAAATAGATAGAATACAAAAAGAATAGAGAAGCTAGTGTTAGTTTAAAAAAAAAAGAAAACAAGCAGTTAGTAAATTAATAGAGTGCAAGTCTAAAACAGGCCAGTTTTTTTTTTATTTTTTATTTTTTTATAAAACAAGCAGTTAGTATATGAATAGAGTGCATATACTAAATATACTAGAGTGCTAAAAGGGGCAAGTTTTTTTTAAAGAATAGAATTAGAATAGAGAGTGCTAGAGTTAGAGGGTCAACTTGGAATTCAACAGGGAAGTAAAAGAATCAATGATGCAAATGTAATCAGATATGAAGCAAATCCAAATTCAGCTCTAACAAGACAATAGTGTCCTTATTCAAATCAAGTCAGTTCAGTGTTGATTCAGTCCAGTTCATAACCGTGTAAAGGTCATCAATAATGAAACAAGTTCAATTCAGCGAAAAGCAGTTCAACTGTCAGTAGGTCAGCACTACAAAGACAGTAGTGTTGTTATTTAGTGTAATTAGAAAACATGTTAATTTTGAATTGTTGTCAGTGGAGAAAAATGGTTTTAGTTAAAGTTGAGGGGCTACCGAGACAAATAATTTTTAGTCGGTAATTTGATCTCATCATGCAGTGACCCTCTCTATGTATAAAACATAATTTATTAGACTACTGATTTGACTGGAGTACTTACACATAAAAAATAGTTTTGTTTTATATTAATATATTTTCATTTTACTAAACAGGGTAAATTTGTGTGAGACTGCAATCCCATAAACACACCGGTGAGAGTAGAAAGTTCTGCTTTTGATCTATTGACAATATGCAAATTAAAGAAAACAGACATAGCTAGATAGATCATCGCAAATAAAACACCCTGCAAACCTTAGTAAATCACCTTGCATGAATCATTCAAATATTCTCATAAATTTTGGGTCTAAAAGGGAAACTCGTACAAATGCGTATGCAATAACTGTCCATGACTTGTCATCACTAATATTTCACTGCGTGCCTTAAGTAAATCCTGACAGTAGTTTTTAATGCCAAAAGCGGGTTTGCACTGACCCAAGCTGTTTGTAAATGTGTATGTCTAATTTTGTGCACATGACAGAATTAAATTTGTAGTATCTGATGAGTTGTATCTTGCATTAAAGCAAGTGACATCTGTTTCATGTATTAAAGCTGACTGATGAAAATGCTTTTTTTGTTCACTCTCGGTGTGCAAAGACCTTGTCAATTTAAGAATGGCCTCTTTAGTGAATGCTTTTAAAAGCAGTCCTTGGTCCATCTTGTACACCAAACACTACCAAAATAAATTTGCAATGCAGGTGAAAAGCATTTTAACAAAACATTGTGTCAATGCTGCTTCCGGTTTCATGACACATAGCATATTTCTCTGAACAAGGCCAGTCATCTATTATTTTGTTTGTCAATTACTCTGCTGTGAGAATAATGCATAAATAGCCATAAAATCGTACATTTGCCAAATGACAGTTACACGTTTTATTAGCCAGCACATTATAGCTGCAGCAGTCACCACACAGTTGGGAAGATCAGATAAATTAGCTATTTGTCACCTGTATGAGCAATATATTGATGTACACACCACTTCTTTATTATTCCTTAATGGATTTCCCAATCTGATTTGTTGACACACACATCATGTCTTATAAAGCAGTTAGTTAAAGCTGTAGTGTTGAGGAAATTATATCTGAGTGCTAGTATATAATCGTCTAATTCAGGGTTCCCAGTAGGCCCCAAGAAAGCTAAAAATCAGTTTTCATTTTCTGCATTTGCTTGGAAAATGTCTGCTAGTGGTGTTATTATAGCTAACTAAAACTTAAACAAACAAATAAATAAATAAATAAATATTTACTAAAAAATGTTTAGTAAAAAGTAGGGATGTAGCACAATACAGTTAGCCCACGGTTCAATACATACCTCGGTGGCTTGGCACATCAAAGTGTTTTTTGCAACAAATTAACAACAAAAACTGAAAAAATGCAATTCACGAGTGCGTATTGAACCGTAGATGTCGTACCGAATGGTTCGATATTATATTAAGAATTGTGACATCTCTAGTAAAAAGTGTAGCTAAAATTAAAATTAAAACACAAAATATCAAAATAAATAAAAAAATGGATGGTGACTTCTTTAATACAAAATAGATTGGTACTGTTTGGATTGGCAAAAATTACCTGAATTAATAACTATTATGTCATGCATTAATAACTACATCTCCACCGATAATAATATGTACTTTAGTTATATTCATGGTTGTAAAACAACTTGTATTTGTTGAGAACACCCCCTGCCTAGCAGCCCCAGGTCATTTGATTTTGAGATCCATTTTGCAATGTCTGAAGAGAGTTTAATCAAAAGGCCTTAATATAGAAAACGTCTCAGTTACATGTGTAACCCTCATTTCCTGAAGGAGGGAACGGAGACATCACGTCGTGACCGACGAATTGGGATCTCGCCAGAGAGACCAATCCACTTCGAGTGTAACTAAACGAGCCAGTAGACATGTGGAATCGCATTTGGCTGCGACACCTAGCAGCGTGGGTATAAGAGGCAGCAGGTGCACCGAATTCATTTATGTTTTCGCTGAGGAGCCGAGCCGGTCACCCGGCAGCTCAGCGGTGGCACAGCAACTGTGGTGACGGGACGTCTCCGTTCCCTCCTTCAGGGAATGAGGGTTACACATGTAACCGAGATGTTCCCTTTCAGTCGGTCACTCTCGACGTCACGTCGTGACCGACGAATTGGGAATCCCTACCAACGCGCCACAGGTGCTGCCCCCTCCAGAGCCCTGTGTAAGCCTCCTGACCCTTCCTATAAGGCAGACGATAGGACCGGGCTCTACAGAGAGAAGGCCGACTGCTGCTGTCGCGAGGAGCATGAGTTCCGGGAACTAGGTCCTGTTGGGCCAATATGGAACCACTAAGACCTGCTCCTCGACCTCCCTGATCTTGCACAGCGTCTGTGCGAGTAAGCTCACTGGGGGGGGGACGCATATTTGCGAAGGCCCCGGGGCCAGCTGTGTGCCAGTGCATCCGTGCCGATCATTGCCCATTGATTCGGTCAACATTTTGAACGGCAGCTTGTGAATCACGCGATTCAGAACTCGCAGGTCCAAGATTGGTCGTAACCCACCGTTCTTCATGGGCACAATGAAGTAAGGGCTGTAAAACCCCGACCTCATATCGGCTGGATGGACCGGCTCTATCGCGTCCTTCGCCAGCAGAACCACGATTTCCGCATGCAAGACAGGGGCATCGACAGCTTTTACTGATGTGAACTGGATGCCCATGAACATGGGGGGATGCCGGGTGAATTGAATCGTGTAGCCGAGTCTGATGGTCCGCAGGAGCCACCGAGATCTCCCAATGAGCAGTCCCCTCCATCTGTGGGTCGCCCGTCTCATGGCCTCTTGCACTTGCGCTTGTCGCCAGGTTTGGCGAGGGCTTGGACTGGCTTGGCGTCCTGCCTACGCCCGGCTCCACGATGCTTCCTGGTGGAAGGCTGCTGCTGCTGCGTGGGAGCAGGGGCGGACGCAGGGGGCGCCCTCGGCGACGAAAAGGCTGAGGGGCTGCGGCCAGAGTGGAAGCAGCAGGTTTCCTCCAGCACATGATGTGTTTGATTGCCTCAGTCTGCTTCTGCGCCGCCGAGAACTGCTGGGCAAAGCTCTCGACCGCGTCGCCGAAAAGGCCGGTCTGTGTTATGGGAGCATTTAGGAATGGCACCATATCATGCTCCTTCATATCGGCCAGACACAGCCAGAGATGGCACTTCTGGACCACCAGGGTGGGCATCGCATGACCCAGAGACTGTGCGGTTACCTTCGTCGCTCGGAGCGCGAGGTCCGTCGCAGTACGCAGTTCATGTAGAACCGCCAGGTCATGACCACCCTCGTGCAGGTCCCTTTAGGTATTTGGCCTGATGAACCTGCAATAACACCATGGCGTGAAGGGCAGAGGCCGCCTCCCCACAAGCTCTGTAAGCACTGGCAGTTAGACCTGACAAATACTTACAGGCCCACGAGGGGAGACACGGATCACCCCGCAGAGTGGTAGCGGCTGTAGGACATAGTTGCATGGCCACAGACCGCTCCACCGAGGGAATGCCTGTGTACCCTAAAGCGGCCCTGCCATCGAGGGTGGTGAGGGAGGAGGAGCTGCACGATTTGTTTCTGGCTGTAAAAAGTGTCTTCCACGATCTCGTGAGCTCCTCATGCACTTCTGGGAAGAATGGCACCGGAGGGGGGCGCTGAGAACCCCCAGCGCGACCCCCACCGACGAACCACTCATCCAGCCTTGAAGGACCAGGACGCGGTGAAGGATTCCACATGAGCTCGACATTCTTGGTGGCCCGGGAATGCATAGCCGTCATCTCTGGGCCTGACTCGGGCAATGCCACTCTCCCCGAAGGCGGCAACGCAGCCGAGTCGTCATCCCCGGAGAGAGAAAGCTCGCCCTCCGATGCAGCGATCGACATCTAGTCGTCAGGGGGAGCACCGAAAGATACGGGCGGTACACTCTGTCCTGCAGAGGGCCCAGTGCGCACCTCTGGCAGCTCCACCGGCTGCGGAGCGGTTGAGGGGTGAGGAACTTCCTCTGGAGAAGCCCTCACCGTGATCCTTAAATCACCTCTGACTCCACAGGAAGCAGCGACGCCCCGGGTGCCGGGACGAATGCTGGATCGCGGCAGAGGGACTCCGCCACGTTTGACGTAGCGGAGTCTTTTATGCAACTCCGAGATGGTTATGTTCCCACAAAGAGAATATGCACCATCCACGAAAGCTTCCTCAGCGTGCTTAATGCCCAGACACGTGAGGCAGCGATCGTGACCATCCTGAGGCGCCAGGTAACGACCACATCCAGAAACCAGGGGAGCTGGCCACCGCACACTCCTGGTGTGGCTATCTACACGAAGGATGATTTTCTTCCCCTGTGAGACCGTGACCACCGCTGCTGATTGCCGTAACTTGCCGTAACTCAAAGAGGGAGAGCAGTAGTGATACACCACCGCACGGATCCGAAGCGAAAAGATGAATGAATGCGGTGCACCTGCTGTCTCTTATACCCGCGCTGTGGGGTGTGGCAGCCAGATGCGATTCTGCATGCCAATGTCCATTGGCTCGTTTAGTTACACTCGAAGTGGATTGTTCTCTCTGGCGAGATCCCAATTCGTCGGTCACGACGTGACGTCGAGAGTGACCGACTGAAAGGGAACTGGAAAGGGGAAGTACAGAAAGCGTTCACACATAAAACAGAATTCATTTTCTACTAGCAAGTACAAATACATTATATTGATATTCCATCTCAGCAGTCAGATGTTGCGTGTAAGTGCACAGGGTCCAATAAACCACATTCCTGTGCCAGTGCTTAAAGCCCGCTGCAGTCTAGAGCCATGTTAACAGCACGCCTCCGATGTTTATTCAGAGCTGCCGTTTGGGTGGGTGTCTGTGCTCTCTGTAGCCAGTCTCCAACAGAGCCGTATTTTATTCCGTCAGTGATCCAGACTGACCCTCTCAGTATCAGTTTTCTGACTGGGGACTCTGTAGTCATGTTTTCACACAGGTCCAGGTTGCAATACTCTTGCTCACAACAATGTGACTTCCCCATTCTGTGTATTCGGTTCCCATAGCCTGAAATATTGTAGATATCAAGTGCGCAGATATAATAACGGCTGTTTTTAAAGGACTAGTCCCCCCAGAAATGAAAATTTGCTGAAAATTTACTTTGGGCCATTCAAGATGTAGATGAGTTTGTTTCTTCATCAGAACAGAATTGGAGAGATTTAGCATTACATCACGTTAACCAATGGATCCTCTGCAGTGAATGGGTGCCATCAGTCCAAACAGCTGATAAAAACTTCACAATAATTTACAAGTAATCTACATGACTGAAGTCCATTTGTTCCGCAGACGTTTTCCTCTTTTGTTTTTTATCCGCCATCTTTATCTTTCTGTCGCTCGGCTCGCTATTGTCTGTCACGTGCACTGAACGCTCTCTCCTCCACATCATGAGTAGACACGCCCCTTACTGCTGATTGGCTACAAGTTTGTTTTGCTAGTCGGCCCGAATCAGTTTTCTAAAGCGTTTTTGAAAAATCGCTTACCCCAACTTTAATGTCTTGTGCAGCAAAGAAATATCTGTGTTTGTATTTAACAAATCCATCATGAGATGCTTTTAACTTCAAACCATTTCTTTTGGTAAAATACAAGTTCTCTTTACATAATATTGCTTTTTCCAGTGAAAAAGTTGTATGTACAAATTAAGCACTGTTTAAAGGCAAAAACAACCTAAAACAGTTCTAAAAAAATATGTCAGCGGTTTTTGAGTGGACAACAAAAGATGGACTTTTTCACTGGAGGAAGTGTTATTGTGGATTGTGGACTAAAGTTAAAAGGTTAAAATGTCTTGATGGATTTGTTTCTTACAAATGTAGAATACCAAGGGAAAAATCATATATTATTGCCTTTTCATTTCTCAGGAGATTTAATAGAGCATCGTCTGTTTTTAGATGCTGTTCCTAGAATTCCTTGGAGAAAAAAAAAAAAAAAAAAAACCCTGAAACACCACATTAGACAGTTCACATAGAGTATGAGTATTGAGCATATAGGGCTATAAAATGGATGTGGATGGAATTTAATGAGAAATGGCAACAATTACTCATTACAAAAAGTAACTACAGTATTAGCGTTCTTCTATGGAAAGCAGCATGTTAATTTTCTTTTGCATTTCTTTTTTTCAGACAGTTGTCAATGACTTTCTTTCCTCTTGAATAAAAGTGATATGCTCAACCTGAAACCGTTTTAACACTGGAATGACCGTCGATCAATCAATCAATCAATCAGTAGAAACGTCAATAGAAAGATATATTGGTAACACTTTACAATAAGGTTCCATTTGTTAACTATGGCATGAACTAACCATGAAAAAAATATTTTGAGCACATTGGGTCTGTTAAAAGGATTTTACAGCTAATGTCTTATGTTGGAAGCAACTTGAGCTTGAGCTGAAATTGTTTTTTAATATAGTAGCTATTCATAAAATATGTATTAGTGAAGCTCTGCTTTCTATTTTATAGATACAAACTGCTGCATGTTAGTGCGTGGCTCACGCTGCTAGATGTGGAAAGGTCACAAGCGACAGTCAAGCGCAAAGGTCAATCAAAGTGACATTGAAACGCAAACAAAAACGAGGCTCATGCACAATGGGAGTGTTATGTAAGGATATTGTTTGCATGGAACATTGTTTTCCCTCAGTATAATATTCTCCTTTTTGCAAATCATTTGCAAATCACCATCCCACAGCAGCAGTCTTTGAGTTAAAGGGTTAGTTCACCCCAAAATGAAAATTCTGTCATTAATTACTCACCCTCATGTCATTCCAAACCCGTAAGACCTTCATTCATCTTCGGAACACAAATTAAGATATTTTTGATGAAATGTGAGAGCTCTCAGACCTTGCATAGACAGCAACGCAACTGGCAACGCAAAATTCCCAGGTCCAGAAACGTTGTAAGGACATCTGTAAAACAGTCCATGTGATATCAGTGGCTCAACTTCAGTTTTGCGAAGCTACGAGAATACTTTTTGAGCGCAAAGAAAACAAAAATAACTATTTATTTAACAATTCTTCTCCCCCGAGTTACGTCTTCCGCCATTTTGGAGAGTACCCAAGAGCGTAATCGACGTAATCAGCGTTGTTTACTTTTGGGGGAGAAAGCGCGTGCATGAACGTAATCTGCGTAATCAGCGTTGTTTATACTTAGGGGAAAGCGTGCGTATGTGTTGTGATACTCTCTAAAATGGCGGAAGACATAACTCTGGGGAGAAGAATTGTTGAATAAATAATGTTATTTTTGTTTTCTGATACTCTAAAATGGCGGAAGACGTAACTCGGGGGAGAAGAATTGTTGAATAAATTATGTTATTTATGTTTTCTTGGCGCTCAAAAAGTATTCTCGTAGCTTCGTAAAACTGAATTTGAGCCACTGATATCACATGGACTGTTTTACAGATGTCCTTACAACGTTTCTGGACCTGGGAACATTACAGTTGCGTTGCTGTCTATGCAAGGTCTGAGAGCTCTCACATTTCATCAAAAATATCTTAATTTGTGTTCCGAAGATGAACGAAGGTCTTACAGGTTTGGAACGGCATGAGGGTGAGTAATTAATGACAGAATTTTCATTTTTGGGTGAACTATCCCTTTAAAGCATTGTTTTTTTCTCTGTCTTATATATACATCTTTTTTTTTATCTAGGGATGGTTACCACTTCATTAGATTGTCACACATATTACCTACTAGAGGTGTCAGTGAAGTTTCAGAAAAAAAAAAAACAGATTGTTTTAGATTTTTTATTTTATTTTATTTAGAAATACATAAAATTTACAAGATCGCAGTTGTCACCACACTAAATGTATTTTTTAAGAGTTTTTAAAACATATCACAACTTTGCCTTGAAATTACCACTATGTGATTCTCTAGTTGCATATATAGGGAGTTTAAAGGGCAAAAAGTTACACAAGAAACAAGCTGTGTTGAATTTCAAAAATGATCTATTTCATCTTCAAATAGAAACTGGAGAAATGCAGAACGATAGAAATAGAGAGGTGTGAAAGTTATGCCCCTGAAGCCACGAACCAGCCATCAGTAGCGCTGGGGAGAGAACGAGAAAGAAACATGAACACACACACACACACACATACACACACACACAAGCTTATGTGTAATGTGTAACAGTGTAATGTTTTTAAGTGAACTTAAGTGGTCTTTTATTTCATTATTATTATATTATAAGCAAGTACAGTTAAGTAAAATGATGCTTTTAAGATTTGAATATTTCAGTACAATTAAGCACAATTCTTTTTCACAAGGGTTTGCCTAATAAAAGAACACCAGTGAAGGCCTTTATTCATGAGCTGTCGTGTTATTAAGCACAATCGGTGAATGTAAACGCGTTCAGTGTCATTTTCCTTCTGTAGCCTCTGTTCTCTGACACGTTTCATTATCAGGGAAACGCCAACCATCTCTTTCTTTGACCCTCACAGAGTCCCCGCTGAAAGGAGATGACAATCAGCTAGATCGATCTTTTTCTGACTCGTCCTTGTTCAACCACTGGGGCCAAGAGCTGGGGCCAGAGAGCCGCAGAGTGGCCCTCAAGATGTTTCAGTATTACGGCTACAATGGTTACCTGAGCGACCGCCTCTCTATGGACAGACCCATCCCAGACTACAGACCTGAAGGGTGAGTGTCTGACAGTCTGTCTGTCCTTTACTCACTGTCACAGCGAATGCCTGCGTGAACTAATGTGATTGCTGAGCACAAATCAATGTTTGCAGTCAGCAGATGCCCTGTGTTCATTTCTCACTGAAATATGATGGTAATATAATAGTATTTTGATATATACCCATGGCGTTTTCTCGTCGGAGGCAAACAAGAGCAGTGTGTTCTCAAAAACAAATTCGGATGAGAAGATTATTGCCTTCTTTTTGCTTCCTCAGGTCCACCACACCCCACCAATATGCACTGATATTAATATATATATATACTATATAATGATTACCATATTCGTGTAGCATGGTATTTACAATGGATTCCAAGTATACTACATTTTTTTTGCGTGTTGAAAGACGTTTCTTATGCTTGCCATGGCTACATTTATTTGATGAAAAATACAGTAAAAAAGTATAAAACATTGTGAAATAATATTACAATTGAACTTTTTTCTGTTTAAAATGTAATTTATTGCAGATTTGGTGCTCAAGAATCATTTCTTATTATTATTATCAATGTTGAAAACAGTTTTTGCTGCTTAATATTTTGTGGAAACCATGATACACTACTGTTCAAAGGTTGGGATAAGTAAGATTTTAAAAAAAAAATGAAAAAAGAAATGAATACTTTCCAGCAAGGATGCACTGAATTGATCAAAAGTGACATCAAAGTAATTTCTAATGTTTTTTTTTTTTTAAATAAATGTTGTTATTAACTTTATATTCATGAAAGAATCCTGAAAAAAAACAGCTTCCACAAAAGTATTAAGCAGTAAAAATTGTTTTCCACATTGATTATAAGAACATTGTTAATAATTGAGCACCAATAATAATTAAGCATCAAATCAGCATATTAGAATGATTTCTGAAGGATCATGTGACACTGAAGACTGAAGAGTAATGATGCTGAAAATTGAGCATTATCATCACCAAAATAAATTACATTTTTAAAATATATACACTCTAAAAAATGCTGGGTTAAATACAACCTAGTGCTGGGTAAAATAGGGACAAACCCAGCAATTGGGTTGTTTTGACCCAGCGGTTGGGTTACTACCCAGAAGGTTGGGTTAAACATTTAACCCAACCGCTGGGTCAAAACAGCACAATTGCTGGGTTGGTCCCTATTTAACCCAGCACTGGGTTGTATTTAACCCAGCATTTTTTAGAGTGTATCATTAGAAAACAGTTATTTTAAATTGTAAAAAAAAAAAAAAAAAGTCTCAATATTACCGTTTTTTCTGTAT
>NW_015661991.1:1272400-1280187 GCF_001515625.1 Sinocyclocheilus rhinocerous | reverse complement strand
AAAATTCTAACACCAAAAAAAAAAAAAAAAAAAGGAATAAAAATGAAACAAAAAATGTAATTACTAAAACTAAAAGTCAAAACCCACAACAAAATTACTATAACTAAATTAGTACAAAAAAGTAAAAATAAATAAAATAATATAGTGAAATCTAATTCAAAATATAAACAAACTTCATAGTCTAACAATAATACTAAAATAACATTGTTCTGAGATTGCACTTTTTACTGTGCTTTTACTTGCAGAATTTTGTATATTTGCACATCTGAGCAGTTTGAGATCTTAAAATCTCTTTCAAACTGAGATTACTGGTCTCTTTCTCATTAGAAACATCGGAGAAGTTTCAGGCTTAAAAAAAAAAAAAAAAAAAAAAAAGTCTCAATATTATCGTTTTTTCTGTATTTTTTATCAAATAAATGAAGTATAACAAACATATTTCAAAAACATAAAAAAATTATTATTCCAAATTTTTGACCAGTAGTGTATACAAATACTGCTGAAAATTAGCAGTAGTTTTTTTTTTACAGTCTGTTATGGGTTGAAAGCATGGCAACATACGGTTTACACCAACTACTCTGTTTTGACAGGCTTTGAAAGAGGTGTGTGTGGAAAAACATAATTACTCCATAGCCTGTAATTACTGGATGTGTCTTGCTGGCAGCAACATAAAGAACTCCTTCACATCTGATCACATCTGTTCTTTTCTCTCCGTGAAGCCAAATTGCTATTGAGTACCTGGGTCTGAAAACCTTCAAAACCCACTTGTTATAAACTCCAGTCTGCCAAGAACATCAAAACATTACCTATCTTTGTAAAGACCACCATATTTACCAAAAAGGTCCTGTTTGTCTAATTGCCTTTTGTCTCTCGTTAGTATTTCCAGCGATTTCCATGTGAAGGAAGCAGAATAGGGCCTGAAACGGAAGATGAAGTCATGTTTAAATAAATGGTCAGCAAAGAAGTTGCCTAACCTTCTGAAAATGCTGATTGTAAACCTAAGGAGGTCAAACTAAATATTATATGAGCTTTTTTATTTATTATCAATTTTGCATGAGGTTTGCAGTTTTGCAACTCTGTTGGTTGCTAAAACTTTCTAAATACATCTTAAACCCTGATTTGTGTGATGTTATTATTTTGGCAATAATTATTAAATAAGCAAAAACTAAATAGACAACATTTATAGAAAAATGTAAGAAGTATATACACCCCTACAGTTTGGAATAATTAAGATTTTTTTATGTTTTGGAAATGCAGGGCTGCATTTATTTGATTAAAAATACATTACAAAACAGTAATATTGTGTATATTATTAAAATGTAAAGTAAATTATTTTCTATTTGAATATACAATACTTGTTAAAAGTTTGGAAACGTTACAGTTTTTAAATGTTTTTAATGAAGTCTCTTCTGCAATAAGGCTGCATTTATGTGCTAAAAAAATACAGTAAAAAGAGTAATATTTTGAAATAGTGTTGCTATTTAAAATAACTGTTTTCTATTGTAATACATTTTAAAATGAAATGTATTTCTGTGATGGCAAAGCTGAATTTTCAGCATCATTACTCCAGTCCTCAGTGTCACATGATCCTTCAGAAATCATTCTAATATACTGATTTGCAGATCAATTATTGTAAATTGCTATCAAATATTAACAGTGATTCTTCTTATTATCGGTTTTGAAAACATATTATTTTTCAGAATTCTTTGAAGAGTAGAAAGATCAAATAAACAGCATTTGTTAAAGAATATTTGAGATTATAAATGTATTTACTTTTGATTCCCTTTTGATCAATTTAATGCATCATTGCTAAATAAATATATTATTTGTATTTTACATTTAAATGTATATCCAAAAATATTAAGCAGAAATTTTTTTTTTCAGTACTAATAGTATCATATATTTGAATTATTGAAAAATGATTGATATTTTTTCTTAAAGTCACTTGAATAACAGGTCTGAATATTTAAGCATTATAAAATGGAATTAGATTATTTAACTGAATTTGCATTCAACAGATTTTTTAAAATACTGATTATGAAAAAAAACTCTGAGACCTCTAAGGTGGGACATCAACATTGTAAGCTGATGTGTTTAAAACTAGTTATTTTGCATGCTTGATTAATTTTAGTAATACTTTAACACAATCTTACATGGGATTTGTGTTTTAGAAATTAAAAGGACATCAATTTGTACCCAATTCTTGGAAATGCCTCCACACATTAACATTTGTGCTCCTTTGTTTCATCTGTCCCTGCAGGTGCAAAAACATGTCTTACCCGTCCAACCTTCCGCAGGTTAGTATAGTCTTTATCTTTGTGAACGAGGCGCTCTCAGTCATTGTGCGCTCCATCCATTCGGCCATGAACAGAACCCCGCGCCACCTGCTCAAAGAGATCATACTGGTAGATGACAACAGCAATAACGGTAGGTTTACACACAGCACAAAACGCTTAACATGTTTGTCAATTGTGTAATGTTTGTCTCACAAGGTCTAAGTAGAGAGTGCCATTAATGTGAAGCATTGGCCTAACTATTTCCTGTGAGACTGGAACAAAGCAGCGGCAACCTCATGCATTTCTTTTTAGTGCTCTCTTGTGTTGGACTAGCTAGTTCTCAGTGTGAGGCTTATAGTCTTAATAATTACCGCTGTTTGGCTTCTCAACATTCTGTCTTCAATCTAACCCTTCCGTCTGCTTAATTAGCCGCTCTGCTCATTGGATTAAAGTGACTAGTGATAGAATACTAATCAGCTGCAAACTGAGAAATATTTAGAAAGATTAAACCTAAGAAACGTGATGAATTACTCTGTTTCTCCAACATCATGCACCTCATGTTCTGGACTATTGTTGCATGTAGCGGGTTTGTCTGCTGGCCTTTTTGCTCATTATTACTTTAATTTCCACCAATTTGGTGCTGCAGTAAGAGCGTTAATTGACAGGCTGATGAATATAGCTCCCGTTATATTTAACATTAATCAAAAAATAATAATACAATGAAAGGTCGGGCTGGTAAGCTATACTGCATTTTGGCTATTTTGTGATTATTGCATTCATTATCAAATTGTCAACATTGAAAAAAACACCTTTTTTGTGGTTTCATTTTTTTTCTGAATTATTATGTGTTAATATTGTGTGAAACAAGTGTTAATTTAATTTTAGTATTACATACATGTAACTTCCCGATTTATTAGTACATTTATTATTATATTACATTTAATATTTTTAAATTATATTGACCTTATCTTCTAGAAAATTCTGCCATAATTTACTCAAGTTTTTCCAAATCTTTTTTTTTTTTTTTGCTGTCGAACACAAAGAAGATATTGTAAAGAATGTTGGTAACCAAACAGTTGCCGGTAATCATTGACTTCCATAGTTTTTTTTATTTATTTTTCTTATATATATATATATATATATAGATTATGGAAGTAATACTTTTAATGTGCACATACAATTAAGCACACTTCTTTTTCACTAGCTTTCACAGGATACCAACAATTACAATGATTAACATAGATAAATCCACCTAAACATTTCATCTTGAAAAATACAACAAAACCCTTAGCTTCACAGAATCATCTGCAAAGATGTTAAAACAGCTGTACAGAAATGTCATGGTTGTGCAGATAAATGCTACTGAGTCACGCTAAACTTTTGTCATTATGGTTAGAATTGGTAGTCTTATCAACGCTAGCTGTTGTCACCCCTACGGCTCTATGGAAGCTGCCAGGTCCTTTCAATTGTGATTATTATTTCTCGACATCTCTCCCTAATGTGAGAGCCACTTCTGGGTTCAACTTACACTCTATTCTACTGCGGTAGACACCATGACCGACATGAAGAGAAAGAGGGTAAAGTGACCCAGATGATTCCTCACTAATTGTACCATTTTGAGGACCAGCGGCCTGCTCTCTCAGCTGGCATAATCTTGTGAGTCCTGACAGCTTTATCTTTACATTCATAGATGAAGGTTGTGAAGCGGCCACTCAACATGAGACTTTATGTCAACAGTGGGACCGACAGAGAATCTGTCAACCTTCAGTGAAGGCCAAAGAAAATTAAATCCCGCTCTCCTCAAAACCCGAGAATGAGCTGACAAAAATTCTTTGCCTCTGCAGTGGACAAATGATGAATAACCACCTTATCATCAGAGAGAGAGAGAGAGATGACTTACACTGCAAAAAATAATTTCCTTGCTTAGCATTTTAGTCATAATATCTAAACATTTTTCAAAATAAATTTACTTGAGAAGAAAAATGCTTAATTTAGACTTACTTTCAGAAAATATATCTTCAGTTAAGTTAAATCACCAAAAAAAAGCCTTAAATGCAGAATTGCATGCAATAATAAGACTTCTTTTCAGATAATAAATACTGAACAGTTGCTGAAAATTATTCACCCTCAGGCCATCCAAGATATAGATGAGTTCCCTTTCGTGGAACTTCGAACTGCGTCCTCTAGGGGTCGCTATGGGGAACGCCTCGTCGTGACCCGTGTCTGAAGCCTACATTGAAAAAACACCAACTTGTTTGGCCGGCGACAGCCATGACGTCACTACCGTCGCGAGCTAACCACCGCACCGCACACACACTCTGCTCCGGTCCAGAGACACGATAGCACGGAGCGGATCACATGCGCGAGTCGGCGCAGACCACAAAATGTATCGGAGCTATTTGAATTCTACACAGCATGCTATATTTTATAGCAATATGGATGAGATTGTGGCTGGCATACCCTGCGGCTTTACGGAGCTCAACGGCTCTGAACGGCTCTAGCCCAAGCTGTGATATAAACGAACGCTATTGGCTATTTTAAAAAGGGGCGGGGCTGCTTGATATGTCCCGCCCTGTCTTCCTGTTTCAGTTAAATGACGTCAACACATAGAGTAACGCTGCGTGTTTCTAAGCATTTCAGGGGACCTTTAAGCATTACATCATTTGCTCACCAGTTAATCCTCTGCAGTGAATGGGTGCCGTCAGAATCAGAGTTTAAACATGGAGCCAAAGGAACTGCCACAGTACTTTCTGTAGGGCTGTCTTGGCTTGCCATCGTTAGTTTTGAGCTGTTAGAAGGAGTGATGAATTGATTTCATGAATGTTGTATTATATTGGTTGAGAGCTTCACGTTCAGTTCAATACAGCTTAGCTATCCCAGCTAACTGGAGTCCATATTGACGTACACAAAGATTTAATTATTCTCTTTCTATGGCCAGGGGCAATAAGGACACCTTCCAGCAGGTAAACCAGGTTTCCTCACAGAATCTGAGAAAAGATTGACGTTTTTATGTTCTTAACACACTTATTCCCTGTTAAATGCACTTTGTAATGTCAAAATGTAAAAAGTTTTACTTTAAAGTATATTTTAAAAGAAGTACACTTATTTAATGTGTTGGCTGACATACTAAAGCAAGTTTAGATTTTTTACTTCATCATTACAAATGTATAAAATATAAAATACCAATAAAATTTCAATACATGGCATACTCGTTTCAACAAAAAGTTTACCATAAATGCTTGTCAGTACATTCAGCAGTACACTTGAAACATATTTTAAAGGGGTCATGTGATGCTGCTAAAAATAACATTATTTTGTGTATTCGGTGTAATGAAATGTGTTTATGCGGTTTAAAGTTAAAAAAACACATTATTTTCCACATACTGTACATTATTGTTTCTCAGCGAGAATAAAAGTTACGGCTTCTTTCTTTGCGTGAACATTTGGGCGGTGTTATGCAAATCTTCCCACATAGTGTGGTAGATATGTGGGGGCGTGTTCGAACGAGCCGTTTTAGGTAGGCGTGGCTGACTCTTAACTTTTATAAAGAATATCTCTTTGGATTTGAGACTTTAGTCTTTGCAAATTTATAGATCTTCTTTATGCACCAAGAGCTTGTAACACTCCAAAGAGAAAGGAAAAAATGAAATCGCATCATATGACCCCTTTAAAGACAATAAAAGTAATTATGAAATTAGATGTAAAGATGTACTTAAGCCCAGAGTGAGTAAAACACTCACTAAAATGTAGCTAATTACATTTAATATTCATTTAAACTATAATACACATTTATTTAATTGCGGTTAGCATGCATTTAAGTGTCTGTAAACATGACACTCGGTTCACACTTAAAATATTCTTTTAAAGTATATTGTTTCAATAATAAGTGCTCTTTTTTAAAAGTATGCTAAAGTGTACTTCGTTTTTACAAGGGAATAGATAGATCCTGCAAAATATGGATGCTAGTTTAAGTCAGTTTAACATCAAGAACTTAATTAAAATGTCTCAAAAGCTTTGACACCCAGTAAGATTGCTTAGAGACCTTCAGCATAATATTATCATATTATAATAGCTAGCAGTGGTAGGATCAGTCAAGCTTAATGTTTTGTATTGACTGAAACAAGAAGTGCACTTGAGATAATGGTGATGAAAGATTGATGCTTTCAGTCATGAGCAGCTCTGAGATAATGGACCTGCTATCCTTCATTTTATTATGATAGGATCTTCACCAGTTCTTCCAATCAATTGCTATTTGTTCATATATGTTAATCAGTCATAATATTCATTTAAACCATAATACACATTTATTTAATTGCGGTTAGCATGCAGTTAAGTGTCTGTAATGGATGCTAGTTTAAGTCAGTTTAACATCAAGAACTTAATTAAAATGTCTCAAAAGCTTTGACACCCAGTAAGATTGCTTAGAGACCTTCAGCATAATATTATCATATTATAATAGCTAGCAGTGGTAGGATCAGTCAAGCTTAATGTTTTGTATTGACTGAAACAAGAAGTGCACTTGAGATAATGGTGATGAAAGATTGATGCTTTCAGTCATGAGCAGCTCTGAGATAATGGACCTGCTATCCTTCATTTTATTATGATAGGATCTTCACCAGTTCTTCCAATCAATTGCTATTTGTTCATATATGTTAATCAGTCATTTTCGACGGAGATGAAAGTTCTGCTCTAATAAGCTTTGAAGAAAGTTTTTGGTGAGGTTGAGGATAGAGAGATTTTCGCTGTCAAATAAAATCAGAAGACAGATTTCATTTAGTGTCTCCCGGTTCAATCATAAAACTCATATTTGCAGGTGGGGGTAAAGCATTAGAGCAATTTGTAGAGCCACAAGCTGTTCATATCCAATGTTCTCTGGCTTTTGAAAGAGACATTCTCTTCACGTTCACTCGTGCAATTCCACAATCTCAGTGATCGATGAGAGACGCCGTTCGCTCAAGGATAAACTCTATAGGCACGAGCCTGGCTGAGCACAACATCCCACTCAAGGGCAAGGAGAATTACATTGTGGCTATAAGAAAAGTGACCTTTAGCTTCTGTCATACCTGTGGCCAGTGTCAGGATCTTTAAGGGCAAGGAAATAGAGCAAAACAACTGTCGGATAACAATCGCTGTGATTGGCCGATATTACAAGTGCCCACACTGGAAACATTCTGTACGAAGAATATTCTTACATACCATCATCTCTTTCTATCAGAGATTTCATTCGTTCACATACACTGAATTTTTTGTAAATGAAATATTATTGTTGTATGTTTTACAAGACAAAACAATTTCAAACTTTTAGCGGAATGTGGAAACACTCTATTATTCAATGGTGTGTTGTAGCTTACTTGTGTGCTTTCTGCTGTCTGTTTTTTTTTTTTTTCTAATCATTGTTATTATTCTTATTCTTATTCTTATTATGCAAATTCACCTCTGTGAAACCTAGTTTCAAAATGTTGCTTTTTTAAATGAAAATACATCCAAGTGTTAATCAAAAAAAAAAAAAAAAAA
>NW_015661991.1:1254069-1272074 GCF_001515625.1 Sinocyclocheilus rhinocerous | reverse complement strand
AAAAAAACATCCAAGTGTTAAAAAAAAAAAAAAAAAAAAAAAAGATTTTATTAAGATAATTATTATTAAGAATAAAATGGTTGTATGTTATATTGTATGACATTCATACAACAAAATATTCTTGGCCCTAATACATTTTTGTAAGAATGATCAAAAATGCTGCTGGTGGTTGGCAACTTTTTTTTTAAATGCTGACGGGGAAATAATTAAAATTTAATTTAAGTTTAATTTAATATGTTGCTATTGTCTTTGTAATTATTTGTGAAATTTACTAGCAATTTCTGAGTAGAATTTGTTTCAAAGTAAATCCTAGTTTTTTTTATTATTATTAAATTTAAAATTTAAATTGTAAATAATTTAAATAATTTAAAAGTAAATTGGCATCTGTGTTTGCCAGAAAGTCCCCTTTAAAAATAAATAAATAATACAATACAAATAAATATCAATAAAACGGGCTGGCATTGTCACACCCTTGGATGTTTTGTTTTGTTTTGATCCCCCATGTGCTCTGTGTGACCTAGTTTTCCCTCATGTTTGATTGTGTCATTTGGTTCAGGTGTGTTTTGTTAATTGTCCATCCCAGGTATTTAAGCCCTAGTCTGTGCAGTCTGTGTTTGTCCGGTCTACTTAGTCTGTGTTTGCCCTATTGTGGAATATTAAAGACTATTTGCATCTATCTTCGCCTTCTTCCTGGGTGTATCTCACCGTAGTGTGACAGGCATATGAGTGTCTGTATTGTATATTTTATAACTGATAACTGTATATTTCACTAGCCGATATAATGTTACTATACCCGTAAGTTATAAAGGAATTCATAATTTCTACTTGCATAATTTTACAGCAAGCCATAATTTTTTACCGTATTTTACTGTGAATTTAAATATGTCATTTTAAAACATTCACATTTCTTCACCATATATAGGAAGGTACTGTAACGTACAGTACAGTTAATCAATTAACAGGTTTTACTGTTTTCTGTAAAAAAAAAAAATTGTAATCATAGGGCTTTATAAGGGCTTTAGGACCAATCTGATTGTCAGGGGAAAACATACACTAAATAAATTTAGCAAATAATTACAAAGAAACAGCAAGTAACACATTGAATTTAAACAGAGTTTAAAGAATAAAAAGACTGAAATAGTATTTTCTTGTAAAACGTTCTCTAATCCAACAATCTTTATTTCGAAAAATAATAGGGATGCACCGATACCACTTTTTCCAGTACTCGCCCATTGCATACATATACTTCGTAGACATCCTTAATCTCTAATAACTCCATTCTGCTGTCTGTTGTTCTGTTGTCGGTGTTTCATTGTCTGAATATGGCACTTATCACATGCTGTGTGGTATCGGCTTTTGGTATCGGGGCATTTTAACGAGTACGAGTACAGGAGCTCAGTATCGGGCCCGATACCGATACCAGTATCGGTATCGGCGCATCCCTAAAAAATAATTTTTACAGTGTAATATTCATAATAGTACCTGGTTTGCAACTAAGATGGTGCCAAATAGACATAGCAGGATTGACTGTGGATGGAAAACATACATTGAAAAAAAAATACTTTGAGTACTCACTAGTGAAGGGTTTGGAGGACTGTGCCAAGCACAAAAAAAAAAACCTTCCGTGTGCACAAACTAATTTTCTACTCAAAGAGTTGATGAGCCATTTCACTATATTACGCTGTTAAAAGGTTTTTAAAAACCTTTGTGTACCACTGGGCCTTGTCTGGATGAGTATTATTTTTTGAAGTCTTTGTGATCATTTATTTGTTTTAACAGCAACAGATAATTGAGTTGGTGGAATTAATTCTCTCCCTGTCCCATGGCTACACCATCTGCGAAATCATCAAGCATGTTTGTCATGCAAACTTAACAGAAAATCAATTTAGCCCCAGCAAACAGGGAATAAGACGATTAGACCCTCGAATGGATAAACTGCACAAACCCTTACCAAAAAAAATACCGTGGTGGTACCATGATACAATCATGCTTTCAGATGTATTAACATGCTTCTTTGACATATAGCATGATATTAAATGATTACCATATTCATATACTTGATATTGCCAACATACAAACATGGCATACCATTGTAGCAGTTCCCTAAAAGAGAATTTGCAATGCATGCAGATGGAGATCTCAAGAATGCTCTAAAGGAATACATTTAAAAGTTGATACGTTGCAGTCTTTACACCAGCCTTTTATGACATACAGTAATGAATATGTTGTATGGAAGGTGGAATCATGTCTGTCTATCTCTTCCACCAGTTTCTTCTCTAAGAGGGAGAAAAGGTGAAATTAAAAATAAATCATAAGAATTCAATTTAACAGTGAAGCATAACACATGACGGAACCAAATGAAAACTTAATGACACTTCTTCTTGGTTTGCATTATATATTCATGTGAGGCACCTTCATTTTGACTTGTTGCCAGACTGTTAAAGTTTCATCAGTGTTGTAGATCTTAGTGGCGTTGACATGGTGGTTAAATTAATTGGAATAAACAATCAAGACCACAAGAGAAAATGCATCTATTTTGCATTTTTCTAATGCAATGTCCTTTTTTGTTCTGAATACAGGTCAAACGTTTGGAATATTTTTTTTTTCTTTTCATTTTTTTTATGTTTTGGAAAGAAGTCTTTTATACTAACCATTCAAGACTGCATTTGTTTGATCAAAAATATTTTAAAATATGGTGATATATTATTACAATTTAACATATCTGTTTTCTATCTGAATGGTTATATTGTGAAATATTTTTGCAATTTAAAATAACTGTTTTCTATTTTAGTATATTTTAATTTATACTAAAATTGAGTCTTCAGTGTCACATGATTCTTCAGAAATCACTCTTAATATGCTGATTTGGTGCTCAAGGAATATTTCTTATTATTATCAAACAGTTGTGCTGCTTAATATTGATATAATAACTGTGATACACCACCATTCAAGAGTCTGGGGTAAGTAAAAAATAAAATAAATAAGTAAATTCATTATTAGGTTACACTTTATTTTGTGTGCTTATTACAGTGTAATTATACATTTAAGTACTGAGTAATATTAATTAACTACATGTACTTACTATATGGTTAGGGTTAGGATTAGGGTTTGGCTTAGGGTTATTTGCATGTAATTATGCATAATTTATTGTTATTACAATAGTAAGTACATGCAACATGTAACAAGGACACCTTAAAATAAAGTGTTACCAATTAGTATTTTTCTTTAGCAAAGATGCATTAAAATGATCAAAAGTGACATTAAAGGCGTTTATGATGTTTCAAAAGATTTCTATTTCAAATAAATGCAAATAAACTTCCTATGCAAGAAAGAAAAATATATCACAAAAAAGTATCATAAATATATCACAAAAATATTAAGCAGCAAAAACAGTTTTAACAATGATAATAATATGAATCATGATTAATAATTGAGTAAATAGCATTATTATTATCATTATAATTTATGCTATAATTATAAATGATAATATGCTATATAATTATGCTATATTAATATACAGTATACTACTAAACACTAATAAAAACTATATATATATATATATATATATGATAAAATGATAAATTAATAATAAAATAAATAATGCATGGCTTGTACTTTTGAGTACTATTGAACTGCTCTATTTCTTTGTACATACAGTATCAGTATATTTCGTAAGCTGCTGAAGGGTGCTAGGTCAAGTGTGATGAATGAACTTCATGAATGTTGTATTGTTTGGTGTGAGAGCACACCTTCTCACTCAAGCAATGCATGCAGTTCCACATCCTGGTTCAGTATGGCTTCTCTGTTAAAGTGAACACGATTGACAGGCCCAAGAGTCCTTATTGACACACGCACGCACGCACACACACACACACACACACACACACACACACACACAGTAACAACAACATCCTCTTTGCTGTGACCAGGAATAATGAGGACAGTTCTCCAGGAGGCATTGTAATGTTACAGCTCTTCCTCTCTCTCTTTGTCTCTGTCTTCCTCCCAGATGAGTTAAAGGAGAAATTACAGGACTTTGTCAAGGAGACCAACGCCAAGCAGCCCGGTTTCATTAAAATGGTGCGGCACAGTAAGCAGGAGGGGCTGATCCGCTCACGTGTGAGTGGCTGGAGAGCTGCCTCTGCCCCTGTGGTGGCCCTGTTTGACGCCCACGTAGAGTTCAACACTGGCTGGTGGGTGATATGAGAACTCCGGCTATTCCTAGCGCTTCATAGCCAGACTGTAATTACTGCTTCTTTCAACTGAAATGGTCTAAAGGATCAGTGCACTTGTTCAAGCACTGACAGGAACTGAGGGGCATTTTTTTCCCCTGAAAAGATCTGAAGAAAAAAAAAGTCTAGTTCACTGCTTCAATTTTTCTCTTTTCTTCATGTTGCTCCAAACCTATATGAGTCTCTTTCCTCCATGAAACATAAAAGGATTTTTTAAGAATGCACACACTTCGTTTTTCCATAGTACAAAAGACAAAAAAGGACAAAAATGCATCTTAAAAGTACTTCAAATTACTTCTGTACTATATTCAGTTTTTTTTAATCTATATGAAGGCTTAATGTGCAGCATATGCTGGAAAAACATGCCTTTTATGCAAAACTCCAAAAACGTAGGCCTACCTATACCAATTCACAGCAGTTTCCACCTGAAATGAACGCTAGAAGCTGTAAAACACCAACAACTTCAATTCCTTTTCACACAAATTATGGTTATGGCGAAGATTATTGGTTAATAAAGATTATTTTCACAAGATTCCTTGCACAATACTATGTTGTGGCCTGAAACTATTTTATCATAATACACAATTTGCAAACTAATACATTTTAATGTCTGCATCACGTAATATGCTCCTTGTGTATGGCTTTTCTGATATAGTAAACTTGCTCGGTAGCGCACCTGGTATAGCTTTGCACTTGTGAAGTGGAGTGCTTGGGTATGAGTCCTGTGAAACATTATGCACCATAAAAGACCTCAGTACTTGTAGAAGCAAGCTGAATTAGCAAGTGTGCTTTTATCTCATGTTTACTTTTGTTAACACTATCAGTTAGGTTTAGGGTAGGGTTTAGTGTAGGTGTTACGTTATTTTCAAATATGACAGAGCATTAACCTTTTAGTGCAATTCACTGGATATTTCTAAACTGCTGCCATATGTACATCAACCAACGTAATAAAACATTGCCAGATTCCCATTTATCATTTTTCGGATTGAAATGAATCTTTTAGTGCCACTCACTGGACATTTCACAAAGTGTCGCGAAATGTGTACCTTAATATCATTATGCAGAAATGTTGCCACAGGTGCATTTTATTTATTAATAATGTGAGGAACAGACTGAAACGTAAGTCATTATGCACTCAAAATCTTCATCTCTAACTTTTAAATTTCATTCACACTTCATTTTCAAACTTCACAACACATCGAGTTCATTCTTGGAGGAACTATTCCTTTAACCTGGTCCTGTATAAACACAGATCATATAGATGCCCTTCATCATCAAAAGAAGTTCTGGATCTTAGAGTTGGCACACCATGGTTTCTCTCATAGCAATCTGACCCAGATATGTCAGTGCAATTTGAATAACACCCAGAATTTTTCTGCCTTTAATCAGCTTTGATGTGATTTTAAAGCCGTACTGTACTGCTCAATTTGCATCTCTCTAGAAGAATCAGTCCTAAAATAGTACTGTGGATGAGCTGACTGAATAGGCACTGTTTGTTATTTAATCTTGTTGAGAATGCATTGCCTGTTCAGCCTCACGTTTCATACTTAAAAAATGCCTTTTGTTTGGAACAAATCATGTTCACTGGGTGGTAAACAATTTTATTGTTATTTCTACAGGGCTGAGCCTATTCTCCAAAGGATCAAAGAAGACAGAACCAGAATTATATCTCCATCTTTTGACAATATCAAATACGACACATTTGAGATTGAAGAGTACCCACTCTCCGCACAGGGCTTTGACTGGGAACTGTGGTGCCGGTATCTGAACCCACCAAAATCCTGGTGGAACTTGAACAACAGCTCTGCTCCAATCAGGTGTTTTGTTCAATTTATTAATTTGGGAATATTTATTTATTTATTTGTTTATGTTGGTAAATATTTGTATTTATTTAAATATCTTCATTTATTTATTTAAAAATTTTTATTTGTTTGTTTGTTTGCATTTATTTAAATAAATCTCTTCACTTTATTTATAATTCACGATTTATTTATCTTTTATTTAAAGCTTATTTTTTTTATTTAAATCTCATCCTTTATTTGTTTGTTTGTATTTATTTAAATAAATCTCTTCACTTTATTTATTTATTTATTTATTTTCAATTATTAATCTGTTTGTGTTTGTAAATATTTTTATTTATTTAAATATCTTTATTTATTTATTTATTTAAAAATGGTTATTTATTTGTTTATGTGTTTGTTTGTTTGTTTGTTTGCAATTACTTTAATAAATCTCTTCACTTTATTTATAACTCATGATTTATTTATCTTTAATTTAAAACTTGTTAATTTTTTATTTAAATTTCATCATTTATTTGTTTGTTTGTTTGTATTTATTTAAATAAATCTCTTCACTTTATTTATTTATTTATCTCTTTATTTAAATCTGTTTGTTTATGTATGTATGTATTTAATTATATAAATCTTGAGCTTTGTTTTGTTTGTTTTATTTAAATACATTTCTTCATTTATTTGTCTGATTTGGCTGATATTACAATAAATATATATTCAGTTAATGCAATTCTCTAATGTAAATCTCTAGGAGTCCAGCCCTGATTGGCTGCTTTGTGGTGGACAGGGAGTACTTCGCAGAGATCGGTCTGCTGGATGAAGGCATGGAGATTTACGGAGGAGAGAATGTGGAGCTGGGTGTGAGGGTGAGAAACTATATCATTCTGAGCAGGCTATGGGGTAATGAGGATAATGGATTCACTCTTGAAGGATTAATGACTCTAATGGCCCTCCTTTCTTGGCAGGATAGTTCAAGTTGGCACCATTTACTGTATCTCTTGTCAAAACGCATTCTTTTGATCTGGTTGTAATTGTTATGCACTTTAAAAATGAGACATAGCTTTTTTTTCAGCATCTTGACGTCCAACATCAGTGTAAGTGGGGTTATTAAAACTACAACCATAATAAAATGTTTTAAATAGTTTGAGATGAAGTAGAGCAAGGCAAGCCACTTTTGAATTTAGGGCTGCTACTAACATTTTGTATTTTTTTTTTTCAATTAGTTGATTAATGCAATGATTATTTCCCTCAATTATTTCAACATTTTATCATAAAAAGGCTTTCTTTACAAATAAAAAATAAATGAAAGTGCCAAGAATTATAAGACATTTTCAGTACTGCAAATGTCCAGAAGTCCAACATACTGTAAACTCAGCACAAAAATGGCTAGTGCCAATTATATCTGGAAATGCACATTTATTATTGATCAATTATGAATCATTATTATGAATCATTTCAAATACATGTCAACTTTTCCTTTGGAAAACAAAACTTTCCCAACTAATGCTGTAAACTATACAGGGAACCCTCTTATGTGGTACACTGGTATAATATTAAATGTTAAAATTAAGTCCCAACTTATTAAATTAAATTGCTTTACTTGTTTGTTACAAACATTTAAATTGCACATAAGGTAGTTTTCATGAAAACCTGAAAGATTTATTCAAACATACATAATTATTATATATTATATTATATTATATTATATTATATTATATTATATTATATTATGTTATGTTATTTTATATTATATTATATTATATTATATAAATATTGCACATGTCGATGCTTTCCATGCAAATTGACTTATTTACATAGTGGACGTTGTTGAATAAGATGTCAAGAAGATGTCTTAATTTAAATTTTTATCCTTTATAACGGTATTCTTTTACCAGTGAATGTCTAGATTTAGCTTTGCAAAAATGTTCAGACCTTCTCTATTTTTACTGATTTACAAATCCAACATTGAAAAGTTCCTTTCTGTGCCTTTTTTGGTTCCCAAAGCTAAGGCAGTACAGACCTATATTTTGTATTATCCATTCATACTTTTGTTTTAACACTGCACCGGGTCTGTGCTGATGAAAAGCAGCACCACGGCATGAAAACTACCACTTTCGCTGAAGGTAGGTGTTAGATTTGAGCAGTGTTAAATTTAGTGCACCACATTTGCTTCACATATTTCTTTTTCTGTGCCACCCTCCTCTACAGGCCAGTGTTATACAGGCTTCCTGATATGGTTGACTGGTGCACCTTTAGTCTGTTTTCAGATACTGAACTCTCAAAGCGAACATTGTCCTTTATGTGGCTGCTCTCACAAGTCTCCTGCTGTTTGTGCAAGGAGTTTCATAGGGCAACATTTTCTAGGCAACGTCTGGGTGGTTTGATGCAGCTTCCATTTCTTTATAATTTAAATAAAATTGCCCGCTGGGACACATAAACACTTGGATATTGTTGTCCTTACTTATGCATTTGGTTTACTTAATTTCTGACTTCATAGAATGACTCTTTAGTATTCATTTCACATATGCCCTTCAAACTCACAACTTGAATAATGACTCATTATGAACTGTAAACCCCAATATCCTGTGGGAGTTTTAGCCAGAAAATATGGTGGTTTTTAATTGATACACATGCAGTTTTTTTGAGAATTTAGTTTTAATCTGGAGGATATGGGGGCTGAATACATATTTCAGTTAATTGTTTAATCAAGAATATTTTGTAGCATAAAATAGTATCTTTTTAATTTTCAGTTTCATTGCTAGGAATAAAAATACATCTGAGAGAAAAATGTCAGTGTAGGATTTATAATTAGGTAAAGCGTATTAATAGTCTGAATATTTATGAGGTGCAGAGTACACTACCAGTCAAAAGTTTTAAATAATTAATTAATTATAATTTTTTTTTTTTAAAGAAATCACTTCTGCTCACCAAGGATTGTAATAACATTTCACAATATTAATGGTTTTGCCTTGGTGAGCAAAATATACTATACTTCTTTCAAAAACAATGAAACATTCCAAACGTTTGACTGGTAGTGTATGTATTTAGACTGGAAGATATTCATTTGGTTTGAGAACAGGGCACATCATAACCTTCCACCATTATAAATATAATCTCATAAAATCCATCGCTCACTGAAGGGATATTTCAAAATAGCCTTCAATAAAACTCAGTGACCCTTATGTCAGTCGCACTTCAGACCCTGTTTGCTTTCTTTTCTGTTTATACTGCCGTTTCTTTGCTGGTTTATTTGTATGTGTCTTTGTCTTCGTCCCAGCACAGTCTTAATAAATGTGCCGTACCTGAGCAGAGAGCCATTATAATCCCTAAAGAAAGCCAATAATAACCTTCAAGCATACTGTGACCCCAAAAAGCATTTAGACACTTCAAGGAACAGTTCACCCAGAGCTGAATATTTGCTGAAAATGTACTCACCCTCAGGCCATATAAGATGTAGATGAATTTGTTTCAGAACAGATTTGGAGAAATTTAGCATTATATCACTTGCTCACCAATGGATCCTCTGCAGTGAATGGGTGCCGTCAGAATGAGACTCCAAACAGCTGATAAAAACTTCACAATAATCCACAACTAATCCGCATGACTCCAGTCCATCAATTAACATCTTGTGAAGCAAATAGCGGTGCATTTGTAATAAACAAATCCATCATTAAGGCGTTTTTACTGTAAACCGTCGATTCTGACCATAATCCACCACAATAACGCTTCCTCCGTCCCCTGTTGTCCTCTCACACCAAAATACACTGACATATTTGTCTAGAACTGTTTTGGACTGTTTTTGCTTATAAACAGTGCTTTATCTGTGCATATTTCTCTCCTGATTCAGACGAGATTACTTTTTTTTTTTTTACTGTAGAAAGCAATATTATAGATAGAAGACTCAAGAAGATTAGATAGATAGATAGATAGATAGATAGATAGAAGATTTAGATAGAAAATTTCAGCTACAAACACACATATTTTAGCTTTTTGCTTCAGTAAACATTAATTGATGGTCTGGAGTTGTGTGCATTACATGTGGATTATTGTGATGCTTTCATCAGCTGTTTGGACTCTCATTCTGACGGCACCCATTCACTGCAGAGGATCCACTGGTGAGCAAGTGATGTAATGCTGAATTTCTCCAAATCTGTTCTGATGAAAAAACAAACATCTCGGCTGGCCTGAGGGTGAGTAAATTTTCAGCAAATATTCAGCTCTGGGTGAACTATTCCATTAAGCAACACTTAAAGATGTTGGAATGACATTGGGCATTGCTGATGACAAAATAAAAAATACACATACGTACTGTGTGTGTATGTTACATAAAATTCAGAATCTAGAGGGCAAACTTGCTGTCCCTGTCTGTCCTCTCGGTGAGTCAGCACAACCCTAAAATGGCTTGACTTTCAAAGCTATGACCACTCTCTCCAAGCACAGTGAAACATAATCATCAATCACGCTAAAGGAGAGAGTAGGGTGGCATTTCCCTCCCTGGTAATTTTCCCTCAGTGAATGGCATACTTTTAAGATTTTTATGCTTGATAATGGACCACTGATTGCTCTTCTCTGAAAGCATGCACAATTTTCTCAGAGACATACTTTTTCACTGTCCCTCGCTGGTTTGTGGATAAATGGAAAGTGAATTGTTCTGATTGCACTAGACGGCACACAGAGACACAGTGTGCTAGATTTGTTCATGTCTCTGTTTATACCAGATTAAGGTAAAAGCAATGAAAAGACAGGCTGCTGCGAGAAGGCAGAGGTGCTTTAGGCGCTACTACCTCTTACCTCACTTTACCCACAATTCCCAGTGGGTTTCATCTGTTTTCAGTATATTACGGCAGCACTACAATGAGATGGTGAGTTATGTGTGTGCAGATTAAAGTCTCAGAGAGAAAGGCAATTTTCAGATCTACGCGCATCACTGTTTCAAATAAAAATAGTAGACTTTGTTTGCCGTTCTATATAGAGGTAGACGTACAATGTCCTCGATCAGCGTTAAATGCTAAGTGGGTGAGAAGCAAATGAATCACATGTCTGAAGCCTTCTGAGGTGATAAACGGAGATTAGAGCGTCGTGTGATAAAGCTCATGAAGCATTTATGCAATATGCAGATGGAGTCCTCTCACACACTGAATCACTTGAAGAAATAAAGGACATTATGTGGAACATGTAAGCGAATTATAGTGTACCAGAGATAAAAATAAATAGGCCGTGCAGAGATTTGATGGTTCAGTGTAAAACAACCAAAATTTACTATTGTGGCCTAAGCACTGGGTGGTTCTTATGAAATGGTGAGGAAATGTGATATTTCAGGTCCTGTTTCATCCCAAAATCACTAAAATAAGGAATAATTATAGTTTGCATAAAGAAATGAAGCCTTCTTTAGGACCATAAAGATTTTTTTTAATTGTAAGATGACAGAACATTTAAGCACACATTAAACACATTCTTGCTGAATACCAATCATGAAGCTGAAGGTATTGATTTCTTTAAAAAAAAAAAAAAAAAAAAAAAATCCCCCCACATTTCCCCTGAATTCTCATTTATGTAATGCTGAAAAATTAGGGTTTCATTCATTCATTCGTTCATTCATTCATTTATTTTTAAATAGACATTTTTTTTTTTGTGGATTTGTTGGATTGATCTTGCATATACAGTATTACACAACAGTTTCGGTTCTCTGATTTGATTGGTTGAAAATGAAAATGAGGGATATATTTATTTATTTGCATTACAGTAAAAATATATTTCTTTATTCAAAATACATTTTCTAATTTTGTCATTTCATTATAGAGTTAAATATGACCTGGACCTGGAATTTGTGAGACCGGTATAATATAACAGTGAGTTTCGGTCCTCTAATTTGATTGGTTCGAGTGGCTGATATTTTTAGTGTATCATAACTGATTTTTCTCTGTTGGAGTCCCTCTGCTTGCCCATTCATTTGTATTCTTCATGTAGTTCTACACTAGTCTACATGGATTCTGCTATTCTGCTGACGAATCACTGTTTGCTCACTAAAGCAAATCAAATGTCATCGATCCATTCAGGCTATCAGAGACCATTCTGCTCTTTGCTATGTAAACTCAAAGCATGCTTAGTATATAATCTCCTTTGGGAGGGTGTGAGATAAAGGATGAAGGAAAATGAGAGCGTGTTGCTGGTATTTTTGCAGTAGGCCAAGGTCTGAAGTGCATCAAGCAGCATTGTGTGAGGGCTCTTTCTGTCCTTCTTTATCCAAAGGGAAGGAGGCTTTGCACCTCAGACGTTGAAACAGATGGCCTTTTCTTGTCTGAAATAAAACATAGCTACCGTTAGCTACAATAAAGAGTCATGTCAGCACACACTGACTGTTTAGGACTGCTGGAGCGTAATTGATTAATGTGATTTTACATACATTCCCATTTCTCATTGGTTTTGCTCGGTGGTTTTAACGGTGACTCAGATTCTCAGATGTGGATTGTTGACTTGCTACGCAGTAAGTTCACTGTGGAAAACTGAACATAGCGAGGTGACAGAAACTCTAAGTATTTATAGACTTGTCATCCACGTCTTTTTCATTAGAGGTTTGCAGGGTTGCAAATTAGATACAGAAATACTTTGTGCAAGCATGCACATCACAGTATGTTGGTGTTATCTTCAGCATTGATGCCAGATTTCTCTGCACTATCTATGAACTGACAGACAGACATCACTATTTTCCATTACTATTAGGGGTTTTTATTAACATAAATGATAGTGCTCTAACAAGTAATTAGTTAATACATTACCAAATGATAATTGACATTCAACATGAGTAAGTACATACAGATATAAAACACAAACTAGTAACACCAATTATGAATTAAGTTTCAGTGAATATCTTCACAGCCCTCTATGATGAGTTTACATCCATGATTATGTGAGTATTTTTGTGTAACTGAGCAACATTTTCTATTTTGAGATGATGAGGTTGTTGGGTTTGACAGCATCTGTCTGGATAGAAATGCACAATTGAGTTTAGAGTTGCACAGCATCTCTTTTATTTCTTTAAGTAAAAGCAAGTCAGTTTATGAAGGCCAAATGTAGCCCTTGTGAATGGATAGTATGTGCGCCTTTCACAATGTTAAAATGAAAAAGTAATAAAAAGTTATGAAATGGCTTTAACATTTTTGTAATTGGGCATGTTTATGTATAAGCCCAAGCAATAATATGAGATCTCAATATGGATGATATATTCAGTATCTCAATGTCACTTACTTGATTAGTGGAGAAGTATCCTCAACTTAACAGAACTGGTCACATATTCTGTTAAAAAAAAGATACATAAAAACATAAAGGTGAAAAGATATGATTGGTGCGAATCTATTTACAATTTGAAAGTTAATATTTCTAGACATTTTAAGAAGGTTATCAAGTACCTGTTGAGAGTATTTTGGCAGTCTTGTGTTGAATGGTTGAGATTCAGAAAATCAATAATGAGGTGGCTTTGAAATTATTTGTTGGCAGTTACAGATTTAAAAAACAAAAAGGCGGAAATAAAGAACCGTGTGAAATGATTCTTCAGGATTATATGGTTCTAAATAGAACTGTTACTATGTGTAAAGAACCTTTTAAAAAACAATTTACCAGAGATACTATGCACAATACATGTATATGAGTATATGAATTTTCTATGCACATACTCAAACAACCCACTTACATTTGCCAAAATGTGCAGTATACAAAGACCACACTGCATGGAATACTGTTTCCCGCAATGCAGTGCACTCAAATTTAGTTTGTATTTCCAGAAAGACAAATGAACCACAACAAGTAATATCAGCTGTGACTATTTAACACATTTTTTTGGACACATATTTTAAAATACCTCCAAGAATTAAGAATTTTTATTCAAACTTGTAAAAAAAGCAAGTAATGAGGTCATGTGACAACAATGTAGCGTTGTACTGTGTTGAATTAACATAAGTTCTTTATCATGGTTTTTCATTGTCAATCGCCACAATCGAAATATTTTAAAATGTAATTTATTCTTGTGATGGCAAAGCTGAATTTCTGAATGATCCTTTAGAAATCATTCTAATATACGGATTTGCTGCTCCTTTTTTTTATCAATTATTATTTGTGCTCAGTTATTAATAATGTTTCCTATTTTTATCAATGTTCAAAATATTATTATTTTTTTTAGTGGAAAACTTGATACTTTTCCCCCCAGAAGTCTTTGAATAGAACATTGAAAAGAACAGTATTAATTGAAAATTAGGGCTGCAACAACTAATCGATAAAATCAATTATTATCGATTATGAAAATCATCGACAACGATTCTCATTATCGATTAATCGGGTCTGCCCACAGTGCACGTCCAACGGAGTTTACATACTTGTCCAACTTCGAATCCATGAGTTTTATCACTGAGGTGATAAGTAAATTTATTTTTACAGACATCCATATGAGAAAAAATTACCGTCCGAATCGGGCTATGACGTGACTGTGGTCAAATTAACGTGTGTTCCAGAACATTACTCTTACCTATGAGTTTTCGAAGAAGAAGAAAAATAATCGACCAACTAATCGATTATCAAAATAATCGTTAGTTGCAGCCCTATTGAAAATATAAGACTTTTGTAAGAATATAAATGTCTTGACTGTCACTTTTGATCTAATTAATGTGTCCTTGTTGAATACATTTTAATTTCTTTTTTTCTTTTTTAAAAAAGCTTACTTTAAAAAAGCTTACTTAAAAAATGCAACTGAATCAAAAGAGTCATATAAAAAAAGAAGAAGAAAAAAGGGAATGTTTCTTACCAAATCAGCATTTTAGAATGATTTCTGACGGATCATGTGACACTGAAGACTGGAGTAATTATGCTGAAAATTCAGCATTGCTGTACATCACAGGAATAAATTACTTTTAATCAAATAGAAAACATTATTTTAAATTGTAATATTATTTTACAATATTACTGTTTTTACTGTATTTTTGACCAAATAAATGCAGCCTTGGTGAGCAGAAGAGACTTCTTTAGAAAAGTTAGAAAAACAAAGTCTTAATTATTCCAAACTTGATAGTGTCAATTTTTCAACCTTTTTGAATCTGCAACAGTTGCTCATGTTTCTGGGAATTGCCAAATGTCATTGAAAATGAAGGACTTTGTGTGGCTTCAAATGGCTGTCATAGTGAACGCTTCCTTAAAAGTGAGCAATACATTGATAGGGAGTCCTGTTTGAGCTATAATGACAGCTTCATCTTCCTCCCCACAGTGAGAACAGAGTGTACCTGCTGGAGTGAAGCATATATCGGGCATCCTTGATAGCTTCTCCCGCTCAGCCTCATAATACACTCGACACAATCTTGATATCTTTCCTCTGGCTTCAAAGTGAAGTCCTGACCTCTCTGATTGTCATATTTTTCCACAGACTGTGGTTGCTGAAAATTGGCTGACCATAACAGTGCCTTCAGAATGCAGTTCTCATCTTGACAGAGCAATGGAAGTTTTGTCTACATATAGATAGTAGTTGGGTGCATATTTTATTGTTGCTGTAAGAGCTCTTTGCCCTGTGCAGCTTTATAATTTTTTAAGAGAATACTGTGTAGCTTTTCACCAATGCACCCTTGTGTTTTGGACAGGTCCTCAGCTTAGGATACTACTGTGCTGTTGTCCCCAACATAGTTTTTAAGACTTCATTGGTCAACCAACCTGTTCAACTAAGTTGAATATTGTTGCTAGATGCTGAGTAGTATAAGCCAGAATTCAAACTTTTTTTTTCAGCAGGACTTATACATGAAAGCTCAGTTTTAACACTTACCTGGCTGCATATGGAGGTGTCATTTTGAGGCATCATACTTTAAATATGTGACCTGCTCAGTAACAGATGAATCCAAAATGGTTGAAAAATATCTATTATTAAAAACAAATGCAGATAATATTCATTAAGCAAAATGTCACTTATGTACACTTTTAACTTTTTTGTTTTACTTTGAATTACATTTTAAATCACTACTGTATGTTTTAATAATCTTTTGTCGTGCTTTAAAGAAGTACACTTATTTTAATGTGTTGTCTAAAAATACCAAAGCATATGTAATGTATAATTTTAACTGTAGTGTATTGTTCAATATTACTTTTAAAGGTAATATATTTCAAATGTATTAAATTGGAACTTTATCATTACAAATGTGTCATTACAAATATATTAAATGCATGACATACAGGTTTCAATAGAAAAGACATTAAATTATGTTTTAGTTTATCTTAAATGCTTGTCAGTACATTTGACAGTATGCTAACCATATTTCAGAGACATAATTAGGAAATTACACAAAGATGTTCTTAAGTATTAATTAAGGTTTGAGTTTTACTTTCAAGCCTTACTTAAGGGGGTCAAAAATCAATTCAGGCAATTGCATTTAATATGTATTTAATAGTTTTAAATTATCATACATTTTCATTTAATTGCACTTAAGTATTCTTTTGGTAATAAGTACTCTTTTTAAAAGTATGCTAAAGTGTGCCTGCCTTTTCCACAAATGTATAATTTGTTAAATATTAAAGGGTTAGTTCACCCAAAATTGAAAATTAGCCAATGTTTTACTCACCCTCACGTCATCCTAGGTGAATATGACTTTCTTCTTTCAGGCGAATCCAGTCAAGAGTTATATTAAAAATTGTCCTTGCTCTTCCAAGCTTTATAATGGGAGTGGGCGGGTGTTTTTTTTTTTTTTTTTCAAAAGTCCAAAAGAAGTCAAATAAAGCGTGCACATCCATAATAAAACGGGCCGGGGTGTGAATAAAGGCCTCCTGTAGCGAATCAATGCATTTTTGTAAGAAAAATATTCCATATTTAAAACATTATAAACACTTTTCTCTCACTTCTCCTGACTGTCGTACGCGGAAGCCGTTCCGGCGGATGACGTAGGACATATGCGCAGCGCGCGCACCTCTTTTCTTACTAAAACGCATGGATTTGCTACAGGAGGCCTTTATTCACCCCCCGGAGCCGTGTGAGGCACATTTTATTTTGGATGGATGCGAATTATTTGACTTCTTTTGCACTGTTGAACAGAAACACATTTGCCCGTATTGCCCATATTGAGCGTGCCCACAAGCCACTGCCATTATAAAGCTAGGAAATGCAAGGACAATTTTTAATATAACTCCGATTGGATTAGTCATATACACCTAGGATGCCTTGAGTGTGAGTAAAGCATGGTCTAATTTTCATTTTTGGGTGAACTAACCCTTTAAGAACTATTGTAAAATTGTTCTGATCATATTAAAAATGGACAGATTAACCAGTATTTGTGTGTGTGTGCAGTCTGACGGTTAGCTTAGCAACATGCTAACTCTAAACTCTGCTTCACATGTCATGTGAAGCTCTATTTGATCACTGCACAGAGCTGCTGTCTATGTAGAGTGTTCTAAATCAGTCTAAAAAAATATTATGAAACTTCATTTGGAGTACTACTTGTGCACAATGCACATTTCTTAATATTTAGCCTAAAACGTGTTTTTAATGTCACTACACATGAGGATTGTATGATCTCTGTATAATATCGGTCTTTAAATGCAAGATATTTAATGTTTAATACCTGATGTGGGAGATTTCACTACATTCGAAAATTCAAGTTTGGTGAACTCTGCCATGTGAATTTGTATCACTTGAAAATGTGACTGATACGTCATGGTGCAACATCTTAGCTGAATTAAAAGAACACAAACTTTAAATCTGCAGTGTTGCAGTGGAGTAGGTTGCATTTTTTTTAGAGATGCACTGATCGATCGGCCAGGGATCGGAATCGGCCAATTTTCCTCATGATTGGCCCAGATCGGTGATCGGCCGGTCAGTCTCACTTCTTTCCGATTTCGAGCCGATCCGTTTTCTTACCAGCGGCACAGGCAATAACGTCAGACGCGCATTCTCACTCTCTTCTCTCCGACGACCCCTTCTCTCTCACACACGTCTCATTCGCTCCGGTTAAATAGTGCTTGTATTGCG
>NW_015661991.1:1249538-1254012 GCF_001515625.1 Sinocyclocheilus rhinocerous | reverse complement strand
AATTTTTTTTATTTGTTCTTATTTTATTACTGACTTTTTACTTGTGTTGCGTTTTAAACTTTGCGTTGAAGAAAAGTAGATTTTTGTTTGTATATGCTGTCAATTTTAGTTCTTAGAAAGAAAATTGGAATCGGCAAAAATCGGTATCGGCAGATCACACTAACAAAAAAATCGGAAATCGGAATCGGCCAAGAAAATTGCAATCGGTGCATCTCTAATTTTTTTCATTCTGGTTGTATTATTTGCTGAAAAAAAAGTTTTCTAAAAAAGACACAGAAGGGTGTGACATAATATATGGCCGTTGCAGTGTTTGTAAGAATTTCAAAGTTCACGTGATCATGGCTTTGAAGGATATATCCACCTTATTTTTTTCGTAAGAGCCGGCACAGCCATGTGTAAATTTAATGTTTCTGACCTCTGGTGTTGTCCGCCTCCAGTTATTTTTTACTTGCAAAACTGCTTAATTCTGCATTGAAGAATAAGGTGGATAGGGTTGTTCTGGTGACATTTGTGATATTCCACCATCAAGGAACAGTGAATGTGAGTGTTCTGGAAAGTGCCTCATCATTGTGATGGCAGCACAAGCGCCGCTCATTCACAGACCCCAGCTCAGAGGAAGCATAGATGTGTAAAAGTGAGTGTGTGTAGGAGGGTGCAGATTTTATATGGCAGCATCAGTGGCTTGAATCTGATGTGGGTAGATACTGGCAACCAGTGTAGCGAGACAAAGGCTAACAGGATCAAGATCAAGCTGAATTATTCAATTAATGTAGTTCTTTTTATGTTAATTAAGGACATGTACACACGTACACGGTATTTTTATAAACGGAGTTTTTCATTCTTCCGTTTTAAAAAAAATCTCCATCTACATGAAAACGCAAACGCATGCTATGAACCACTGTCAAGAGCATGCCAAGCCAACAGGTGGCGATATAATCTCAACCGTAAAGCCATGTTGGCCAATCAGAAGCCTGAAAAAGTTTCCAGTAGGCGGAGATAACAGCGCAGGCTCCGACGTCACTTGCCAAAAACTCCGGTTTCGCGGTCTACACGATAACACTGCAACCAGAGTTTTTGAAAATCTTCACCCTGGCAGGCATTTTCAAAAATGTTCGGTTTCAGTGAACTGGTGCTGCGTTTGCATGTGGACGAACGGCCAAACCGCGTAGAAAAAGCTGGGGTTTTAAAAATAACCGCGTTCGTGTGGACAGGGCCAAAGAAGGTGTGAAGGGAGCCCTTTTGGGTTCACTGAAGACCAGGTGTGCTGCAGCATTCTGGATCATTTTAGGGCTTTTTACTACATGCTGGACGGCCAGGCAACAAGTTTATTTCCTTCTTTCCCCTTATATATCCTTATGAATTAATAATATAAATGTAAAAATTGAAATTAGGTTTTTATTAGGTATTGCTGTTAATACTATACAGAGTGCATCAAATAGGAGGTTGGTTAATCTCCTTACTTATGCTGCCTGTAAGAACATTTTTCTTAAATGGATCTCTGATAAACTGCCAACGGTCTCAGAATGGCTTATGGTGATATTTTATTTTCTTTCATTGGAATATATTACCTACAGGTCAAAAGGGGAAATGGATATGTTTTATCAGACATGGAACCTATTTATGAATCTAAAATTGATGCAAGTATAAGGATTTTTTTTTTTTTAAACTTTTTTAACATTTCTTTCTTTCTTTCTTTCTTTATGATGCATGTATCTGTGGCAGAATGCACTTTTTGTGATCTGTAGTCATTATTCTTTTGTTTTGTTAAAATAAAGAATAAAAAAAATGTGTACACACATCTACTCACATATATACATGGTGTAAGGAAAACATGTTATTAGTTTTACGTAATGGATGTAACACATTACATTTTTTAAATAATTGCATTTAAATATTTCTTGAAAATAAAACATTTGTTTTAAATTAAATTTAACACTTTCAGTTTTAAACATTCTTTTTTGTTGTTGTTTTTCATTTATTGATGACACTCCTAAATGCCATGGACTGTTAACTGGCTGAGCCTGACCAGAACATTTTTCTGAAAGTCTGATATAGAAATACCTTCTTAATTTATGTCACAAGCATATTCATTCTTTTTTTTCTTCTGATTATTATTATTTTTTTTTTTTACAAGTTAAAAACAGGAACAGGAGTGACCCATAAACTCTGTTTCCGTTGTCGGAAATAAAAATGATGCCCACAGTCAGTACTGTACATTCATACATAACTTGAATAATTGGAAAGTAAATCTGATTATAAAGACTGTAGAAAAGTGATTAAAATGCGTAGAGAAATACAGTTGTTATTGTCTATTAAGCAGCTATTACCTCATTTATAGTTCTCCAGCCATCAGCTCTGCTTCCAACCATATGTTACAGTGCTCCATTTATTTAGGGAGCTTTGGCCCTGCTCGTGCATTTATCAGTGAGACAGCAATTAAGATCTGGTGAAAGCGGAAGGCGTTGTGAGATTGCAGCTGATTCCCAGACCCAAGCTGAATGTTGAGAGGAGGGAAAGGGAGAAAGGGAAGTGACTGTTGACGCAGGAACAAAGACATGACTCTAGTGTGCTGAGGAACATGAACTGAGATGTTCTTTGCTATTTCAGTTCCAGTGGTATGGAGCGCAATGCTGCATTTTCATAAATCACTGCTATAATATATGGCAATTCAGCCTGATTCTATATCTCCAGTCCGATAATCTCTTCCTCCGTTGTGAGGACAAATGGTTGTGCTATATTATGATTATAGTCATGACCATTTCACAAACAAATATATTTGTTTGTGAAATGGCACAGTTTTATAAATATCACACACACACACATATACACATACACACACACACATACACATACACACACATATACACATATACACACACACATACACACATATACACACACACATATACACACACTGATGCGCTCAGTCAGAGAGTGTTCGGCGAGTGAAAATATATCTGAGCTAAACTTATACTTAGCCTCCAACTCACACACTGGCGAGTAAAATCTGAGAATTTATTAGCAATTGGCTAATATTAGACATCATTTAGTCGCCAGAGTGAAGATTTAGTCGCAAATGCGAGTGATTTACTCGCAATGTAGAGGGTTGCTAAAGGTCATTGGTACAGCATGCAGTGAAAATCATCAATTCTGTCATCATTTAATCACTCTGTCATTCCAAACCTGTATGCATTTATTTCTTCTGCTGAACACAAAAGAAGATAATTTGAAGAATGTTGATAGTCATATATTTTTTTCTCTACAGTGGACGTCAATGGCAACCAAAACCAACATTTTAGTTGCCAACATTCATCAAAATATCTTATTACATGCTGTATTTTTGAGTGAACTATCACTTTAAGAAACTGGCTTTTGTTAGTTAAATTACAAAAGACTGGAAATTATATTGAGGACATTGGAAAAAACTATAAATTGATTATAATTAAAACTTATTTTGTCTGAAACATCTTAATTTGAGAAAGAAAAAATAATGTCACTTAATTATGATAAAAGACAGTTAACATATTTTATTGTAGCTAGTTGCCAAATAAACCTTTATCATTTTCATTTAGTTTAACTTGATAAATGAACTGAAACCGGTATAAAAATGTATAAAAAAAACTATATAGACATATGTTTAAAAAAAAAAAAAAGACAAACACACAACAAAATGACTAAAACTTTAAAAAAAAGTTAAACAGAAAACAAAACTATTTCAAACAATAAATAAAACTATAGTTGTATCTTAATGATACTAAAATAACACTCATAGTGTCACGGTTCGCTACTGTGAGGAGCACGGAGACGAAGGAGCGAGGAGACGAGGAGTGGAATTCCAACATATAGATTTTAATCACATCCAGGGAACAAGGAAACGTAGCAAGGGTAGACATTTACAATTCCGGACAAGGGAGAACAGAACGGGCTAGAACTCAAATAGGGCAGATAACGAGGGGCAGACAGGTGAGGAGGATAACTAATAACAAGGAACACCTGGAACTAATTGAACTAAATGGGGACAGGGACAGGCCCCTCCCGAAAGGCGCGTCCCGTGCCGTACAACATCCAACGGGGAGGGGGGGGTGGGTGCTCTGGAGGTCTCTAGGAGCAGGGTTCCAGGATGGAAGGCCACCAGGGCAGCGCCCGTTCCGGGACCCATGGTGGATTAGGCAGTTCGGGGTGCCATGGCAGATCAGGCAGTTCGGGGTGCCATGGCGGATCAGGCAGTTCGGGGTGCCATGGCGGATCAGGCAGTTCGGGGTGCCATGGCGGAGCAGGCAGTCAAGGAGGCCATTGCGGATCAGACAGTTCAGGAAGCCATGGCGGTGCAGGCAGACTAGGAAGCCATGGCGGAGCCGCCTCCGAGGCGCCAGCCCCCGCCCCGGCCTCTACGGCTGGAGCCCCCCCCAAAAAAATACTTGGGAAAGATAACGGGCTCCGAGGCCCTCCGTGGGCCAGACATAGATGAGCCCTC
>NW_015661991.1:1200897-1249485 GCF_001515625.1 Sinocyclocheilus rhinocerous | reverse complement strand
GGAGCCCTCACTGGGCTAAACTCGGGGACAGGAGCCCTTACTGGGCTAAACTCGGGGACAGGAACACTCACTGGGCTAGATTCGGGGGTTGGAGCCGACACTGGAGCGAGCTCTAGGGCTGGAACCGACACTGGAGCGAGCTCTGGGGCTCGATCCGACACTGGAGCGAGCACTCTGGCGAGGAAGAGGGCCCTGAGCCAGTCATTTCTCCTCTTCTGATTACGGGTGAACTGGGCGGGCTTGTCGTTGCGGTGGCCGGCAGGCTTGGGTCAGCGGTGGCCGGCGGGCTTGAGAGAGCTGTGGCCGGCGGGCCTGACTCGGGAACGGCCGGCAGGCTTGAGGGAACGGCTACTTCCATACCGCGGGGGAAAAAAACAGGAAAACATAAACACTTAAAAAAAAACGGAAAAGAAACACGGGGAGAAAAAGCGCCGCTCACTTTTTGCTGGTCCGGAATTCTGTCACGCTTTGCTACTGTGAGGAGCTTGGAGACGAGGAGTGGAGTTCAAACATATAGGTTTAAATAAAATCCAGAAAACAAGGAAAACACACATAGCAAGGGTAGACATATACAATTCCAGACCAGGGAGAACAGAACGGGCTAGAACTCATATAGGGCAGATAACGAGGGGCAGACAGGTGAGGAGGATAACTAATAACAAGGAACACCTGGAACTAATTGAAGTAATGGGGACAGAAACAGGAAAGACCAAATAAGGGCAAGGAAGGTACATGGGGAGCAAAACACACAAAACAAGGAACAGAGTCTGACACATAGTGTGAATTTTAGCCACACAGAAACAACTGCAGATTCTGTATTTCTCAAACTGCATCAAAAGTTTGGAAAATGCAAAAAGCAAATGTGCATAAAACAACTCTCCCCCAAATTTATAGACCTAATCTTGCAGTGCATATTTAAAGTTGTTTACTGTCATTGTCTACATATTAGTCCTCACTGTGTTCACATTAAATGATTATATTTCAAATCAAAGTGATTCACACAGTGAACAAATGGTTTTACTTTTGTTAAAAACGTCAAGTTCAGGTTTGATTTATAAATTAAATCCATAAATAGGGTATTTCGCCATGATTCACTGTACTCTGTATTTGTGTGCCTGTGTGTGTGCTCCAGTCAGTGTCAATCAGCTCTGAGGGTTTCAGTCAGTTTTTGGAAAGCACACTGACATATATGATGGGGTCGTGAAAATGTAGGACTGAAAAACTGAAACCAAACAGAGGTAAAAGGTTTGTTTATTTGAACCTAAACTACATGATTTTTTTTTTTTTTGGGGAACACAAAAGAAGATATTTTGAAGAATGTTGTTAACCAAACAGTTGCTTGTAGCCTTGGACTTCCATAGTATGAAAAAAAAATACTATGGAAGTCACTAGCTACCAGCAACTGTTTGATCACCAACAATACAGGTTTGGAGCAGCTTGTGTGACAGGATTTTTATTTTTGGGGGTAAACTGCCCCTTTAAACTCATTGGTATCTCTACCTTTTTTGTGTTTGTTCGTGTATCATCAGGACTCAGGGATAGACATCGGTGACATTGCAGAAAGGAAAGCACTGAGGAAAAAACTGCAGTGCAAGACCTTCCGCTGGTACCTAGTGAACATTTACCCTGAGATGAGAATGTACACAGACACCATCGCATATGGAGTGGTGAGTATTTGTATTAAACCCAATGAAACGGCAGCAGTTTGCACATGAAAAGAGCAAATAAAGAGTTCAAATACTGTGCAAATAACTGTATATCTTGTCATATAGACTCATTTCCCAGCGGTGCAGTGTTATCTGGAATCAGATTGTGTTGTAATAAAACCCTGCATGTCCAGTCAGAGCAGTGGCAGTTGCAAGACAGTTTCTCTCCACACGGCTAATGCTTTAACCGCGGCTCCTGTGAGTGCTGAATAAGCTACAGCTCATTGTGAATGCCCAGATATTGTACCATTGAGGCAGAATTTGAGAGCAGTGCTCGCCACGTGTGACACCCACTCGCCGTTCCATCCAAGACGCCTGAAGAGGATTTTCCAATTTGCTTGACAAAACGATGCATGTGCAACGCACCGCTAGCAGTTGAAGCGCGACTCACCCGCACTGTTTTTATTAGCCATGCATGTCAAGTCCAAACAATTCATTCGCTTTTACTAGACTAAATAATAATGCACTTGACTTCTCAGTATTGATGCAGAAACAGGCTGTCTGGTTGAGGTGTTCATTCTGTGCTTGATTTCATCATATGTGTTTTCATAGGCGCAATTTAAAAGGAAGAAACTGTGGAAAATAGGTCAGCCTTATTGAAATGAATTCTGGGAGTAAAGGGCTCAGAAATAGCTCTCGCCCTCATTACTTTACTCTGAGTGACTGCATTTGATGAGCCTGTCAATCACGTTGGCTGGAAATTCAGCACGCGGTGATAAAAGGCACAGCAGTATTCAGCTGAATCCAACGGAAAATGCCAAAACAGAGATACGATCCATTGAAGTCCTCCGCTAGGAATTCTGTTGTCACTGATACGGCCATGTGTTTAAACATTATTTTCATTAGACATAACAGTTGCAGTACGCTTTGAAGCCTATGGAGCAAAATTGTTTTTGAGGCTCTGCATGAAATGATTTTACTAATAGGCTCTTTATACTCTGGAGGTAAAATCAGGTAAACAGAAGCGCAACGAGTTCAAGTTATTCGTGGAAGGCGTGACAGTACGGCTCTTTTACTTCACCAAGGACTTTGGCTGGAATATCATTTAGATGATTCATGAGTGTGCATACACTTATGAAAATGAATTTTATAATTAGAACCTGTAATTAGGAGGAGAATTGAACCGCATTACGATGCAAGTGAGAAACAGCCTTGAGTTTTATCTGCTATATGCTGTATGTGAAAAAGAGGGGCGACAGCGAAAAATGACATGCACTTGATTGTCCACTTAATTCTGATGATGCTATTTTTCTCTCAGCTGAGAAACTCTCTGAAGACTGACTTGTGTCTCGACCAAGGACCAGACACTGACAACATTCCCATCCTTTATCTCTGTCACGGGATGTCACCTCAGGTGAGATGCTTTTCTCGCTCTGTTCACCTGCATCAGTGGAGTGACTGTGACATTGGTTTTGTTTTGCTTCAAATCAAATTAATTTGGCATTCTGTGAAAACCATGTGACAGCATGCTTTGCTTGGGACTTAATGAGGAGAGTAAAAAATTATGAAATTAAGTGTTGTTTTATGTGTTGTTTTTTTATTAAGATGAGAAAAGCGGGAGACTTGATAGTGTATAATAGTGTTTAATGTTCAGTTATGTTGGAATTAGGGATGGAGCATCGGAGCGATCAGGATTTTTGCAACCGATACTGAGTATCGATTTCTTGTCATGGTGATCGGCCGATACCGATGCCGATTCTGATGCTTCAAGCTTTATATAGACGGTTTCATCAGGCGCACGCGCCTGGCCCGAAGTTAAATTCCAGTCTGTTTGTTTATCAGTCTGGCTATGGCGCCGGCTACAAACGCAGTTAAAGTTAATGTGATGAGTAGACTGAAGTTGGGCTCAGGTGGTTGTGCCATTTATTTATTTGTGGCGCTCGCCACAATATCAAAACTGACTGATTTTCCAAAAGGCTTCGTTGAATAAACATGAGCACGTACTGCACGTTTAAAAATCAAAACTATTTCTGAAGGAAGCCTATCTTTAGAAAATTTCCGATGTCATTTTCATTTCATCTTTAACCATCCATTCATCATATCATCATGCAAAACATACACAACAAATAGCGAATTTTTAATTGCTTCTCGAAACGTCATAGCATTTCCACACCGGCGATGACATGACTGTGGCGCCAAATCATTTATGTCCCCACGCATCATGTACGTCGTCATGCGTTGACGTCATCAAATTGTGATCAGTTCGTGAGATCGCCCAAGTGAAGCGAGTACCGATCGAGTCATAAAATGTGATTATCGGCCGATACCGATCTCCGGCCGATCGATCGGAGCATCCCTAGTTGGAATTATTAGAACCGTTTAAATTATACTATAGTTACCATTGTGAAACAGAGTGGAGCATTTGCTTAGGCTGTGGACTGGTACAGTACATTTTATTACTGTTTTGCTCAAAGAACATTTAACACTTTAGCATGCTATGTACTATTTAACATGCTATATGTACTATTTGTTGGTAACTTGTTTTGGACAGTTCTATAATTCAGTTATATGTCAAAAAATGTCTGAAACAGAATTAATTCTGTCGTGAACCACATAAAATGATTCTGAGGCTACTTAATTGGGTCACTTTTTTCAGTGTGCTTAACTCTTTCCCTACCAAACACGGAATTTTCTGTGTTTCTGTGTTTTCACTGTTATACACTCGGGGGCACTATTATGCATCTCCTGAATGAGTCTAGAATGTGCTGATCAAAAACACAGGCGAGGAAGACACAGAAATGAGCAATCTCGTATGTATGCATATGCATATAAAAAATAATGCGATCATCGACAATAAACAGCATCTAAATGAAAACTGCCTGATGTTACAGAGGAAATGTTGATCCAGGAAGTGGACTGGACAGGACTGTGCAAGCTTTAGGGGTGCTGATGAGAGCCATCTACTGCATCTTTGCTTTGATCATCGTATATGATCCAGATGTAGTATTTGATAAAAATGCGATTTTTCAGCTTTTTGCTGAAAATGTAGCTTTTCTGTGAAACCTGCCTACATTCAAGTGTTGATAAAAAAAAAAATTTTTTCTTTAAAAGTAGAGGCTCCCTTCATTATTTTGATGTGCATGTATGTTCAGATATTCATAAAACAAAATATTCTGGGGGCCATGAAATTTTAGTGAAAATCATCAAAAATGCTGGCGGTGGCTGGCAATTGTTTTTTCAAAAACAGCGGTGGCTGGCAATTTTTTATTTTTTTTTTCAAAAACACTGGCAGGGAAAGAACAATATGTACAATTTAGATTTGTATTTATCTGGATATTTGATATACACATATGTAAAAGTTTAAATTGAAACAAATAGATTTAGTGAAAATATATACTCACTATAGTGAACTTTTAGTTTTGACTTTAGAAATTTGATTTGGTCAAACTTCATTTTTTTCAGTTGAGAGAAAGTAAATCAACTACTTGTAACAAGTTGAAGTACTTTTTTTTTTTACTTTGATCTAACAACATTTTTCTCAGTGTGGTTAATTCTAAACAAAATTACAAGGTGAAAAAATTTACAACTGACAAAATGTTTATGTGTAAAATCTTTTTTATATATTAAATGATTTCACTTGTTTTTGCTTTTCAAATGTATTTAGATAAACATTAATTTTTTAAGCCGCTTTACAGAAAATGGTGTTAATGTATAATATCTTAAAGAAATAGTTCACCAAAAAAAGAAAATTCTGTCATCATTTACTCACCCTCATGTTGGGTTTCGTTCTTCTGTTAAGAACAAAATAATATATTTTGAAGAATGTGGGTATCCAAACACAGTATTTTTCTCCATACTATGGAAGTAAATGGCTACCATCAACTATTTGGTTACCAACATGATTCAAAATGTATTTTTTTCTGTTCTTTAAAAGAAAGAAACTCATACAGGTTTGAAACAACATGAGGAAGAGTAAATGATGACAGATTTTTCATTTTTGGGTGAACTATCCTTTAAGTCACATTCAGCAAATTAGAGCTGGCTAATTATATAATTTACATTTTGGCTATGTAGTATATGTCCTTTGTAGGTACTGTATGTTTGGATGGATGGATATACAGTACATACAACTTTATATAGAGGTGTACAATAATACAGTTTATATATTTGCAATGATATAAACATTCATGCAGCTGAGATCTTACTTTATACAGTAGTATAGTATGTTTCTTTACACAAGTGTACTGTATGCAGGTAAAGATGGATGTACTATATATCCAACTTTTAATACATCATTGGGCATAATAAAAGTTAATTTTTTACCTTAATTGATTGCCATATCATTAATTTGATGAAAGATTTTAAAATTTTGACAGCCCTAATTCATTTTTATTTGACCTATTTTGTTCTTTATGGTTAAAGACTTGGCTGAATAGTAGTGTAAAACATTAACGCAGCAGACATTACATAAAACAAGGGACAAATAATAAAAGTACAGATGTGCCGAGAAGGAATTTTCGGCACTGATGAATGTATGTTTAAATGTCTAAAAATATTTAAAAGCAGAAAAAAATAAGTTTTTGAAGAGTTCCTAGAAGAAGGAACCGTAAATTGCAAACATTTTCAAAACTATTCTCAGGCACTGGTGCACAAAATATATCACCGATTTTGTTACACATTTGTGAAATATCTCTTTAGTAGTCATGTTCCCACTTGTCGACCCACTGAGGAACGCGGTGTTCTTTAATGTTCAGTAGAGTACAGGTTATCTTGACATGGCCAACTTGTTTCAAAAATGCCCTTTTTTTAGCTTCTTTCAGGAGACAATAATGTCGTTGACCAAATAATCTCTCTTGGTCTTCGAAATTAACAAAATGTTATGGTCAAATCATAGGCGGAGGGTGAACCAACTCCAGGGTAAGGCTAAAAGCAGCCAAATGTATTAAACATCACAAACCTGTCTTTTTAGGCAAGGACCAGACATGGGTGCCATGTAGGCTAAAGAAAAGTTTAATGGGACTGAATTTGTATTTAATGTGATTACAATTTAATAAAAACGTTAGAAATTGATAGATTATATAAAGTTTCCTTTCCACGGTTATTCAAACAGTTAATAAATTATATATTGAAAGTGACATTATCACTAACATTGATCTATCGCGAGTTTAAGCACTCTCAAAAAAAAAAAAAACTATCGTTATAATCACTGAAGCTGTATACAGATCTTAATTTAATGACGCAATCGACACTGTCCATTCATATTCACTTTGTTATCAACAGACGTAATAGATTTAATTTGTTTGTGCAAGAGCATTTTTGTCCAATTGAGTGGCATTTTTGCCCCAAGTCCCCGTGGCCAGGGAAAGGCTAAGCCTTACACACGCTCCGCCTATGGGTCAAATTAATAAAAGATAAGTTTGATATTGTAATTATTTAGTAAGTATTTAGAGAGAAAATAAACTAAGAGGTTTCATGTGTGACATGGAAGGACCTGTAGTGCTCTCCTATCCTCAGAGAGAGTCAGAGAGCAGCACTCGAGCTGATGGCGCCACTCAAGATGGTAAAGGGCAGGAAAAGGGTGAACAATAAGTCATAGAAAGTGCTGCAATACCTGATCCAGCAGAGAAAGGGCTGACTGAGAAAGGTTATGGAAGCATGATGATTCCCACACAACAAGCACAAAAGAAAGAGTTTGGTTGCAGTAGCATTGGCCTATAAAAAAGTCACAGGTGAGAAATGAGTTTTTCAATGCTGGTGAATTGTTAGGCTCACAAATCACTAGGGAATTTTCAGCAGGTGTAGTTTAGAACAGCTGAGATGTTTTCAACAGCTTACTAAAAACAGGAAAGAGAAATGTTTTGTTTGCCATTTTCGCCTGGTTTGATAATTTTTATTAATTCGGTTTTCTGTTGAAACAGAGAGGAAAAAATAATCTAGCTAATCCAGATAAACAGTTACGTGCCCAGACAACACACAATTATGGATCACAAAAATAGCTAATTTAGTGTCTGTGTCTGAGATTAAATGGAGAGCAAATAGATCTTTTTCTTCTCAGGTATTTTAGTTAGTAATGAGGAATAACCATTAAAGGGTTAGTTCACCCAAAAATGAAAATTAGCCTGTGTTTTACTCACCCTCGAAGCATCCTAGGTGTATATGACTTTCTTCTTTCAGACGAATCCAGTCGGAGTTATATAAAAAATTGTCCTGGCTATTCCAAGCTCTATCATTGCAGTCAGCGGGTGTTGCAGTTGAACAGTCCACAAGTCGTCAAATAAAGCTTGTGCATTCATAATAAAACGTGCCGCAGACGGTGCCAGGGGATGAATAAAGGCCCCCTGTAGCGAATCCATGAGTTTTTGTAAGAAAAATATCCATATTTCAAACATAATAAACACTTTTCTCTCACTTCCATTATCTATCATACACGGATCCGTTCCGGCGGATGATGCAGGACGTATGCGCAGCGCACGCGCCTCTGAGATATGCTAGTCTCGGGAGTTTGTTTAATAGGAGCAAAGGAAGCAAAGTTTCCTTACATTAGCAAAGGAAAACCAGTCTCCTCTTGGTTTATATCGACAGTCAGCGGAAGTGAGAGAAAAGTGTTTATTAAGTTTGAAATATGAATATTTTTCTTACAAAACTCATGGATTTACTACAGGGGGCTTTTATTCATCCCCCGGAGCCGTCTGCGGCACGTTTTATTATGAATGCGCGAGCTTTATTTGACGACTTGTGGACTGTTCAACTGCAACACCCGCTGACTGCAATGATAGAGCTTGGAATAGCCAGGACAATTTTTAATATAACTCCAACTGAATTCGTCTGAAGGAAGAAAGTCATATACACAGGATGCTTCGAGGGTGAGTAAAACACAAGCTAATTTTAATTTTTGGGTGAACTAACCCTTTAAAGGGGTCATATGATATTGCTAAAAATAACATTATTTTGTGTATTTGGTTTAATGAAATGTGTTTATGTGGTTTAAGGTTAAAAAAAAACATTATTTTCCACATACTGTACATTATTGTTTCTCCTCTATGCCCCGCCTTTCTGAAACGCGTCGATTTTTACAAAGCTCATCGGTCTGAAAAGCGAGGTGTGCTCTGTCACAACGTAACACACAGCTTCTACACAACATGGCGGAGGCGGCGGCAACAATAAAGTTACGCCTTCTTTCTTTGCGTGAATATTTGGGCGGCGTTATGCAAATCTTTCCACATCGTGACGTAGATATGTGGGGCGTGTTAGAACGAGGCGTTTTAGGTAGACGTGGCTGACTCTTAACTTTTATAAAGAATATCTCTTTGGATTTGAGACTTTAGTCTTTGCAACTTTACAGATCTTCTTTATGCACCAAGAGCTTGTAACACTCCAAAGAGAAAGGAAAAATTGAAATCGCATCATATGACCCCTTTAAGTCTCTTGAGCTATATAGGAGCAACCTCAGCAATTAACATGTTCTTCTTGGTGGTTATTACTTTATGTTGTCTGTACTATGAGTATTAAAACCTCATCCACTAAATAGTTTGAAGAAGTGAAAGTGAACGTTGCTTTTAAATGAGAAACACACAGTACACGGTCAGACACAATAGAGCGGCAGAAAGAGTGGGCTGGATGATAGTCATAAGTGTTTTTGTGCAGGGGTGGCTGTTTGATTTTCCAGCGCTTTCTGCCAATATCTTTGAGACTCTGGAGGTAGTCGGAGGCGGCCTAAACATCACAGTAAAATATGGGAATATAACAATGGTGTTTATTAATGTCTGAGTGACAGTGTTACAGAAAATGTTGTTAATGCTTGGTGATGATGTTAACTGCATAAAATGATATTGAAAACCACAAAATCACAAAAGGATTATATATATTTAAAAAAATCAAATCAAATAAAATAAAATCATATCTAAACTGAATTTGCATGGCTTTATTTGTTGGCAGTTCACAAGCATACAACCCCAAAAATATTTAGGCTTAAATTTAAGATTTATGTATTTGAATTGCATAAAAAAGTTACCTTCATTTGGATTATACAGTTTTAACATTAAAAAATAAATTTTTGCATAAAAATGGCTAGTAGTGGGACAAGCAATATTAAATGAGCTCAATTTTTTAACTTTAATTTAATGAGATTTAACAATGATAAATATATAAACCTGGTTATTGTGTATTTAAAACACATTCAGTTTATTAGTACTATTAATTGTGTTGATTTGAAACTGCAGAAACACTGATCTATAATATAATTTATAATATCTGTAATCTATTTATAGAGCGATCTGTAGGAGTCTGTTGTAATGGATGATTTTGAAAGTTATTTTGCATGCTGTAGTTTAATTTTAAAGGTATGATGTACAGATCAGTTGATAGACAACAAGTCTAAAATCACTCGGCTTTCTTGATGCTTTATGTTTTTTATACCATGTGTAAATAAGTAACATAAATTAATAATATTCATCATTTTGAATTCAGATGTAGTATTTGTGTTTATTGTTCACAATATAATTATTTTGTTTAGTCTACTTCTGTGTTATGTTTCCAACTTGAATGCGTGACAAGCTGTATCTTCCGATTTCCCAGGTGCACATGAAGGCAGCATATGATTTGAAAATGACAAAGGCTTTAATTATCCCCGTTAGAGCATGATTAACTGCATAAAATGATATTGAAAACCACAAAATCACAAAAGGATTATATATATTTAAAAAAATCAAATAAAATCAAATAAAATCATATCTAAACTGAATTTGCATGGCTTTATTACAATTTTTAATAACTAGTTAACCAGTGTGAGCACTGACCAATGCAGTATGTGACTGTCTGATTACAGCATTGTCAATGTTTTACAAATCCAGATTTACAATACAAGTGTACATTTTATACTCGGGACAATTTTTATTGTTTTATTGATTGTGAAAAGCCGAGACTTCTGCATATGTATAAGTTCAAAATATAACAAAACTAGAGGAAGAAGATCTGGAATTTTTACCAAGGCCAGGCAAAAATGACAGTTTGTCTGAGGAGGAAACATAAAATCCATTTCGGGTTGAAAAGAAAATAGCGACAAATGTCAAGGGACTTGTAAAAAAAAAAAAAAAGGCAAAAAATAAAATATTTTTTTATTAGTCTATGAAAGAAATCAAATTAGAAGTCTGAATTGCTGACAGAACATTGTATAGGATGAATAATAGCATATTGCACTTTGTTGATGTGTGAAATATGCTATTTGTGCTAGGTTGATGATTTGTAGGCAATAATTGTCATATTTTTTCTCTCTCTCTCTCGGTTTTCGTTCTGCTCCTGTCACATCCAGATTGGCTTAGTCTTACCTGTCAGAAGGCCCCTGTGGAGTTTATAATCAGGACTCAGCTCATAGCAGTGATTTTGAGGGGGATTTCACAAAAATGTGCCCACATCAGCATATTTCATCTTAAGGATACAAAATAAAATAGCTAAAGACACTTTTGATGCTAATGACAGAGATACGATGGCCCCTCAACAACAACAACAACAACAACAACAACTTATTTCCATATCTAACATCTCAATGTTCTTTAGAAAACAGCATCTGGTTCTCTGCAAAGGTGTTACTTTTCTTAACATTTGAAGTATGTGCAAAACACAGTGCAGGCAGACTTGTTTTGTCCTTCTGAACAGCAGGGATGGGGTTTCTTTTGACAATGGATCTCATACAAAAACAGGAAGTTCTTGGCAAACGTCTCAAACCTGTGCACACATGAACACACTACTGAACATGTAAAATATGGCGAGACAGAACTGTTCCCAAGGAGATTAGTTCAGACCCTTCGCTCCGTCCGTTCTGAGAATAGCACGCCGTTCAGGAAAGATTTGTGAAACAGCAGTGCTAGGTGACAGCTACTGCAACCTGCTGTCATTTTTGACACAGGCATTTGCTTGACAATTAAGTGAAATAATAATTGAGATTATGAATATGGCTTCCGTGATTAATGGAATGTGAAATAGGTACAGCATTGCATTTAGTTCTACTTCCGCTGACTCAAAAATGTTATATCAGTGTTTGTTTTTTGCAGAGATTGAGCATCATAACCAGTCACAGACATAAATGGCAAGAGGTATTTAACTTGCCTATAAAAAATAAAATTTCTTTATTAGCATTGATGGTTCCATGAAGAACCTTTAACATCCATGGAACGTTTCCATTTCACAAAAGGTTCTTTACAGTGGAAGAAGGTTCTTTAGGTCATTAAAATAGTCTTTTAAGAACTTTTAAGAAGAAAAATGTTAATTCTTTTAAGAAGCGAGTCTCTGAACTGTATGGTTTTGTTTCACATTCATAATAGAACACACAAATATAACACAAAAGATGGTACAGTGCCGTAGACACAAAAACTTTATTCTGCAGTGACAGTCAGGACCTCGGTCCAGACCAAGACCAGGCCAGGGCCAGGTTTATGTGATCATAAGAAGTCTCAAGACCACAAGATCAAGACTCCAAATATTATGTGACAGCTGTATTTGATCGTAAATGTAATGAACATCAAAACACCACAGATATATAAAAATATATTGAATGTAAATTCTGTTCATCAAAATTAATAATTGCAGTTACAAAGGAAAGAGTCATAAATGATGATTTTTACTACAATAATGCAGCACTTACACCTGACATGGTGGACTGAGAATGTAAGTTATCATTAGGACATGAGGTGGTTGGTGTGGTTTCCCTTTGAGGTGCTGTTCTATTAACAGTTCCAACCAGCATGATAATTACAATGATTTTTTTTTTTAAATAACTAAAGATTTGTATAATACTGTAAGTCCAGGAACATGTACCATTTTAAGAAAGTGAAAATGTTCATTTTGATTCCATGTTGACTTTACAGACCTTTTCCCCCTTTATGAGCAGGTTTATTTTAAATCAGTGAATCATCACCATACCATTAACCTATTTTCTTTGTATTCAATTATTTTTTACCTTTATATGAGTAGAATAATTTGTAGTATCACCCTGGGACTAGTCTGAAAGCCTGAAGTCTTGTTCTCAACCCAAATATCGCCAAGAGAAAGAGTTTTAAGTTACAACACTTTGGTAATATTACCTTTTGAAACTAAAGCTTGCCAGAGGACTCTCTGAGCTTTAAACGAGAAAATCCTTCAGGAGAAAAATGTACCTGCATTGCAATCCGCTGCTCAGTGCTCTCTACAAACTTGAGGAGCAACAAATGGAGCACTCCACACTTTTCTACAGCGTTTTCGCTTCAGAGCTTCCATTATAATGACACATTTGAAGAATTAATTAATGGGTGAATACTTTTTTATGCATGAGACAACAAGCAATGTTAAGTTTGTGACTTAAACAGCGATTTGCCTCGGCCAGAGTGGCTCTGGAGAGACGAGCCTGACATGTCTGCCAGATGCTCCTTAGCCCCTTGGCTGCTCTCCTTATGCTCACCTTCTCTCTACACACGTTCAGTCACACAGAAACATGCACTACACACACTAACGGCTTCCAAGTCTCTTCATCCTACATGTCATTGAAGGTTTGAGCTCCTGCAGGCCATCTGGAGTGACTGCCGGTGATTCTTAAGACAGATGCTGCTGGTGTTTCTGGCTCACACATTGACACTTCTTCCATCACAGGAAATTGCATCAACAACACAATTAACAGTGCTTCTTTTTGAATCTTTGAAAGGTTTGGCATGCCCTCCGTGGCACAGTAGTCATTTCCTGTCACATCAAATCCTGCAACCATCCCATTAGTTCACATTTCATTGCACTTTTAAAGTGAAATGCCCAGTGACTGGTGCTAAATATTGAGATAAATTATCTCAGAAACAGTTATACGTGATTTAACAGTTATACGTATTTAAAAAAAAAAATTGTACGCATCACAGCAAATTAATATGGTGAATGGTGCCTCTACACCAAACCCTAACCGAAAGTGAGATAAAAACTAGTGCTGTCAACCGATTAATCGCGATTAATCGCATCCAAAATAAGAGTTTTTGTTTACATAATATATGTATGTGTGCTGTGTATATTTATTATGTATATATAAATACACACACACACACTTATACAGTATATATTTTGAAATTATTTACATGTATACACATTTATATATTTATATTCTTATATTTTATATTATATATAAATATATTTAATATATAAACATAACATATTTTTCTTAAATATATACATGCATGTGTTTGTATTTATATATACATACATAATAAATACACACAGTATACACACATATATTATGTAAACAAAAACTTTTATTTTGGATGCGATTAATCGCGATTAATCATTTGACAGCACTAATAAAAACACATTTGTTGAAGCAACCATACAATTTTAGCTTCTTTTTACGATTCTTTGAGGTTTTGTTAAGAGTCGTGATTCGTGTTTCACTGGACTCGTGCACAAGTTCTCCACATCGCAAGTGCAATGCTATACCAGGTGCGCTACTGAGCAAGTTTTTAGGAAAAAATAATAATAGTTAATTTGTTAGAATAGTTAATATTTTTTCATGTACTGTATTTATTTTTTTATTTATTTATCCCTTTCTTATCTGAGCCATTCTTTATGTGCACTATTATTTTGTGTGCCACCCTTTTTTCCTTTACTTTCAGAGTGCACCAGAATGCTTCATAATATGTTTGAAAGCACTAAAATGTGCCCTCCATCTTGAGTTGTTTTGAAATCACACCTTTAGCTTGTGTGTTTTCATGGTCTGCTGCATGGAGATGTCTCATAACATGAGATATAGACATTTATCGTATTGAACGGTTCAATTGCCTGTCCTTGTAATCTTCCTCGGTAGCTTATAAACGTAAAGTGCTGCCAGACTTGCTCTCTTTCACAAGCTTACTCTGAAGCCTGGTTTTATTCATGAGTCTGCTCTGTCATTGCAGAATGTATACTACACCAGCACTCAGCAGTTATTCGTGGGCGTCTTGAGCCCCACCATTGACGATGATGACAACAAGTGCCTGGTGGATGTGAATGGCCGGCCACGGCTCATTGAGTGCAGCTATGCTGTGGCTAAACGCATGAAGCTCCACTGGCGTTTTACTCAGGTAATACACACATGCTGCACAGACTGCGCTCACATATACAACAGGTTTCTTACTCCCAAGGTGTTAAATACTGACACTTTCATATTTTCAATTTTTATATTTTCATGAAATGAATAATTCATCCCCAATTTATTATTTTTTTTGCTGGAAATGTATTCACCCTCAGGTCATCCTAGATGTAAATGAGTTTGTTTCTTTATCCAAACAGATTTGGAGAAATTTAGCATTATATCACTTGCTCACCAATGGATCCTCTGCAGTGAATGGGTGCCGTCAGAAAGAGAGTCCAAACAGTTGATATAGACATCACGATAATTAATCCACGCAACTCCAGTCTATCAATTAACATCTTATGAAGTAAAAAAAGATGTGTTTTTGTAATAAACAATTTATCATTAAGGTGCTTTTAACCTCAAACCATTGCTTCCAGCTAAAATATGAGTTCCCCACTGAAAAGGTAATCTCGTCAGAATCAGGAAATGATGTATCCACAGATCAGGCACTGTTTACAAGCAAAAACAATCTAAAGCAAATATGTCAGTGATGACATTTGTTTTGATGTGACTGGAGGTAGCATTATTATAGATTATGGACTAGTATTTTGGCCAGCAGTGGCAATAAAGTTAAAATGCCACAATGATGGATTCGTTTCTTACAAAAATGCAGCTTTTCACTTGATGGACTGGAGTGGTGTGGATTACTGGTGGATTATTGTGATGTTTTTATCAGCTGTTTGGACTCTCATTCTGACGGCACCCATTCACTGCAGAGGATTCATTGGAGAGCAAGTGATGTAATGCTAAATTTCTTCAAATCTGTTTTAATGAAGAAACAAACTCATCTACATCTTGGCTGACCTGAGGGTGAGTTTAATTTAATTTTCTTGGGTGAAGTATTCCTTTAATTTTTCACAATATCCTGCTTATAAATTTAAATGACTAGCTGTACAGTATAAAGCTGTATGTAATTGAAAAAGTAGTGATACTTTGGGATATCGGTTTCTGTTTTAACTAAGGCTTTACGGTTGCTGTTTTAAGCTGATGTTTTTGTACTTCTGCTCCACTGGGGTGTCATGTTTTGTCAGGGACAGTGTAGTGCCTTGAGCGTGGATTGAAGTTTAAGAGTGACTGTCGTGATGAAAGTTGATTTTGATAAAGTTCATGTTTTAGTCATCCAACTAAAAAAGAAAACGCTAACAAAACAGCTCCACATCAATAGAGCAGAGCTCCTTGAGAAGACAACAGATTAAAATATTAATCACTGCAAACTAATTAATATTGCTGAATCCAAAATTAAAAATTTATTTTGATGCCCTTTGCGTCAGTGTAATAAAGGCAAAGGTTTTTCACTGAAAACAAACCTGCGTGACTCTAAAGACGCTAAGGGGCATGTCTACATTTTGACATTCAGAGCTCTTTGCCCTAATACTGTGTTTGGTACCTCGGGAGTGAGAACAGTTTGTAATACAAGGGAGAAGACTAAATAAGACACAAAAGTAAAACGGAGTATTTGATCATTAGTTATCTTCCAGACCTCTAATTAGAGCCACAAAGGTCAGATGGAGTCATACATTCCTCAGCTCCTTTCAAATGTAAAGCTCAAACGCATCATAAACTCTATTATTTCCCAAAATCCTGTGAGTTTGCATGTTCATATAATGAAAATAAGCTATGAGGGTAATGGTAAACAGGCTTGATTTGCTCTTTGGTTGCTGGATAAGGAAATCAGCTGATTAAATATACCCTAAAAGTAATGTTTTCAAAACCTCCCAAACAAAATAAGTGGCACATCAAACGAAGGGGCTCTTCTGAGATCCAGAGACAAATTACTTTTATATTTTATAATAGGACAGATGCTATTTTCATAACTAAATGCAATTTCAATAGTAACTAGGGCAATTTATTGTGTCCATTTTTAATTAATTATGTAAACTGAAAAATGCTGCCTTTGCATAAAAAAAAATGATTCATTGAATTTGCTAAATTTGTTTAAGGTAAGTGGTTGCAATCAATTTATTTCAGCTACATTTAAATAAACACATTTTGTTGAAAGTTAGTCGACTAAATTTGTTTATTTAAATGTAGCTAAAATAAATTGATTGCAACCACTTACCTTAACATTTTTTTGTAAATTCAATGAATCATTTTTATTCAGTGAGGTAAGAAGCAGGGTTATTACTGCTAAAACAGTTAAAACAGTAAAAAAAAAAAAAAGTTAACGGAAACAAAAGCTAAAATAAAATATAAATAAATAGCATGGTGGAAATAAATAGAAACTGAAACGAAACAAAAACTAAAATTGAAATAAAAATTGAAATATTTTACGTAAATATTTAAAAATGACGTTAGTCAACTAAATTTGTTTATTTAAATGTAGCTAAAATAAATTGATTGCAACCACTTACCTTAACATTTTTTTGTAAATTCAATGAATCATTTTTATTCAGTGAGGTAAGAAGAAGGGTTATTACTGCTAAAACAGTTAAAAAAATAAAAAAAAAAAAAGTTAACGGAAACAAAAGCTGAAATAAAATATAAATAAATAGCATGGTGGAAATAAATAGAAACTGAAACGAAACAAAAACTCAAATTGAAATAAAAATAGAAATATTTTACGTAAATATTTAAAAATGACAACAATATAAAATGAAATCTACTTCAGCATATTTATGAAAACCATAATAATAAAATAATACTAAAATTACACTAGTAAGAAGGCAGCACGGTACATCCAAATCTGGATCTACCAGAAAAAAAGCATTGTAGACAACAAATATTTGCTCCATTATCTCTAAAGCTCATTTGAGTTTGTTCAAGATCATTAGACAGGATGTTATGGTGCCTTGGAAGCCTGTCTGAAAGCTGTTTACTTAAGAGGTACTTTCATACAGAGATGCTGTCTGTTTAGTCATTGACTGACAAGGCAGTGAGGCAGCAAGGCAGCTGCCTGAGGTTTCAGACGCAGCCGTCATCTTCCAGCGGAAGGAATACAGTCACGGCTGAAGGGGTCCCCTTTAGACATTGCTATATTCATAATATTGCACAGTCTCTTGTTGCTTAAACATTGTATATTATATTATATTATAATACACATTTTGTCATCATACACCATTTATAAAGGTTTTGTTTTGTTTTGCTTTTATTTTTTATGTTTCTTTATGAAGTTTAACATGCTGAATACGAAAATCACATAAACTTTTCTATAATTCTACAATCTGTAATTACTCAAGCATACAAATCATATAAAAAAAATACATGGTACATGCATAATACTTTAACATAAGCAGTTACCAAAACTGAGTCATCTAGAAGTTTAGACTGGATGATTTTTGTCTTTTATGACTAGTCCCACAATGTTCTGGAATGTTCCAGAAAGCACTAGAATATTACAGAATATTCCAAAATGTTACAGAAGCTTCTAGAATGTTCCCATCCTTGCAAAAGCAAAATACCTTTTAAAAAGCATGCAAGTTTGTACAAAAAAACGAATCTGTATTAAACCAATTCATATTTCATAATTACTGATAGAAGTTCTAAACATTACCCAACCTAAATATTCACCAAAATACTGATGCTACCTGAAAATAAAAAGTACGATAATAATAAGCACCATAGAATTATAGAAGAGCCATAAAAAAGTGAAACCAATTTTTGGTCACATTGTGTTATAAAATCTTTATTTTCATCCATTTACAGTAAATTCTGTCATTTCTACTCTTGAAATAAGCTTGTCTTCTATTTTCTTAATCATTAATTGAATTTAATGTAGAAAAAGCACACTCAAATTTGATTTTACTCATACATTAAATAATTTTTATCGTTTAAACAATTAGGTTTTACATTTTAGTGTGTTTCTATTTGGTGTGCATATGTTTACACTTTTAAAAAGAGTCAGTGTGTTTTACAGTTTTAATATAACTTTAAAAATGTTTTATTTAATAGCCATATGGGGGTGAGGGACTAGAAATAAAACGGCTGATGTATTACTTTTAATAATACTTATTTGTATGTGAGCGTCTGTTTATTGGAGTTATTTTTGCTCTTTATAGGACAGATGATGATGTTACTCATTGAAATGTGTGTCGGTTACTCTCATTAATTAGTTTCTGTTTTATCGCTTGTCATTTGTAACTTCTTTCTCCAATTATGAAATATCTCTGCTGCCTCCCTAACTGCCTTTTGTGTTTATGTATGTATCTCACATTAGCTACGGCTGAAGGCAATGCTCCAGTCTACTCTCAGTCTCACACTCACATGCACACATCATCACTAAAATAGACTGAATCAATATTAAATGCCCATGTTGGTTTACTTCTTAGACATGATGTGAGAGAACAAGGCCATTCTCATAGCCAACTGACCAATTCTTGATTGATGAGTATGTGAGAGATCCTTCATGTTGACATCAGCCAGTGATGCACAACAGTTCATGTGATGGGCTGATTTAGCGTTGCCCTTCATATTTACCTTATGCCCACAGCTGGATGCACACCGTCACATTAGATTTCCCATTAAAGACTTTGGAAACCTGTAACCTTTAACACACTTCTTATGCATCACTATGAGTGGAACATTTGTGCCCTAGGCAGCTTTAGCAGACATACTAAGACAAGTACCACATGCGCATGACAAATTAAGGTGAAATTAGGATAAAGCGATGAACTCTTTTCAGAGAACAAACTATGAAAAAAACAATACAAACTTTAAATTGTTTTGTTCTGATTCTGTTAGTTTCAAAGAAAAACCTTGGCATGAAAAGTCTTTCTTTCCATGTCATTGAGGTGTTTTTGTTCTCGTTGCATTTGTCAAGAAAAAAAATGGGTGAGCTTAATTTTTAAAAACAATGAAGTAACCTTCGGATGTCGAAATAACCCTTAATGATGAAACAACCCTCAGTTCCTGAATAGGTTTTATGATTCAAGCTCAAAGTTGAGCATAATTCTTTGAAATCAATGACTTTCAGAACTTTCAGCTGCTCAACAACTGTCAGCAGTATCAATAAACTTGACAGCGAGCCAGGTTACTTACTACGGTTCGACGCTTCTTGCCAGGATTTATGAATTATTCTGAGTCTTGCAAATTTTTAATCAAAAGTATGGGGACTTTAAAGACTGTCATGTCAGAAGAGTTACACTAAAATTGCATGACTGTCATGGTTTGCCTATTGTGTTGTAGCAAGAAGCGAGGAGATGCAGAGACGAGGGAGAATATTTGAAGAGTCTTTAATAAACCAAACCAGGGAAACACACACATCGGGCATCGGGCTGATGTATAAGACTGGACAAAGGACTCAGGAAAACACAGGGCTTAAATAGGGAACTAAACGAGGAACTCAATGAGAAACACCTGAAAACCATAGACAAGTGAGAAACTGGATAATGGGGAGCACATGGGGAAAAACTAGGACAAGGAGCACGTGGGGGAGGAAAACAAACACAAAACAGTCCATGGTCATGACATTGCCAGGGTTTTTTTGCCTGATTTTATCTTTGCCTACAGGTGTTCATTGTGTTTTAAAACAATAATATCATAGGACAAAAGTAAGAAGGCAGGAGGAATTGTTATCTTTAAAGGAAGAAATGGTGAGAAAACCACTATCAGTATTTCAATTAGACACTGAATTTAGCACTTATTTGATGAACTTTCATTCATAATAATAATAATAATAATAATAATAATAATTAATAATATGATTAATAATACCTGTATATAATCTTCAAATTATATTCCACATAAAATCTCAGCCAACAGCTTCTCAAAAAGTTTGGTGGTGGAGGTCATAGTGGAGGAATGACAACTCATATTTTGTTCTCTTTCTCGAGATCATGATACAATTTATGTCAATAAAGATAAGCAATCTATATTACTTGAGAGGTCAATCAGTCTATCACAGTGGAAATAAACACTACAACAGCCAGTCAGTGCATGTGCCTAATAAATCTGTATTTTCTGTCTCTGTGTGAATTAATGGCACATTTTCATCTGATACTCAAACTCAAACACACGTGTGATGCTCACAGTGCATTACACATGAACTGCATCTCCAGAGCTGCTCTGAGGGTCACTTTACAAGCTTTTCATCATTTCATTTGAGAAACACCACAGTCAAATACACACTGAATCCCAAAGATCTTTACAACAACCTGCTAAAATACTATTGTATGCTAGATTTGTACTTCTCTAAGTAATGATAATTTTAGTTTTAAGGAATATCATACAACCAATATCATACAACCAATGCTCTTAAGTTAGCCCTCAGGTCTAGAACGGCTTCATGTGGGAGGAATTTCACCTTCTCATCTACTCTACTAAAACATAAGAAAAAGCATTGCCCAAAGTTGCCTAAGTGAGCAAAATTCACATTCAGATCTGTCACTTTCAAGTAAATAATTTGATAGTGAATGTACTTTAATTTTAAGTTTATCAGCTGCATAGTAATCATTCTGTAAAACAAAACTTTGTTTAAAGGTTAAATAAATTGTTACATTAAAAGAAAATATATATATATAATTCCGACTGTTATTTCATATAGTTCACATAGTTCAAGGGCAAAAGATGTGTATGGAATGGATACAATATTTTTAAAAACTTATAAAGAGGCACTTATTCCTCCAATTTTAAAAATTATAAATTGGTCTATGAATGAAGGTTTCCGAGTGCTTGGAAAACTGCAGTTATTACACCTGTGTTTAAATCGGGAGATAATATGTCAATTAGTAATTATAGACCCATTAGTATTCTCCCCGCAGTTTCAAAAATTGCAGAAAAATGGATCTCCGAACAGATAATATTACATTTGAATAACACATCATTTTCATTGCATCCGATGCAGTTTGGTTTTCGAAAGTACCATTCAACAGAAACCGCAAATTGTCTTCTTTTGGAAAATATTAAAGCAAAATTAGATAAAGGTGGTGTGGTGGGAGCTGTTTTTCTGGATTTAAGGAAAGCATTTGACACAGTAAATCATGAGATTTTAATTAAAAAGTTGTTAAATTATAATTTCTCAACAAGAGTAATTAAATGGATAAAATCATATTTAACGGATAGACAACAGTGTGTTCGAGTAGATAATAAAATCTCACAATCACTTATTAATTCAGTTGGTGTACCTCAAGGATCAATATTAGGTCCTCTGTTATTCAGTTTGTATATTAATGATTTGCCTGATGTTTGTGCACCTGCTGTAAATTGCCAGATGTATGCTGATGATACAATTATATACTTGCATGCTAAAACTAAAAAACAAGCAGCAGATGAATTATCAGCAGAAATGGTTAAGATTACAAATTGGTTACAAAACTCGTGTTTACATCTTAATGTTAGCAAAACTGTATGTATGTTTTTTTCAAAGTCTGCAAATAGAGATCCCGATCCAGATGTCACAGTTGCAGGTAAAAGGTTATCAGTAGTTCAAGAGTATAAATATCTAGGTATAATACTTGATTCACAACTTACATTTAAAAAACAAGTTAAAATAGTTGGGAATAAAATGTAATTTAATTTGGCAAATTTTAGATATATTAGGAATAATTTAACCACTGAGGCCTCAAAGTTATACATTAATGCTATGATTTTTTCACATATGAATTACTGTCTCACCAGTTGGACACAGACAGGTGGGACTATTTTGCAATCAATAGAAAGACTCTATAAGCAGGCTTTGAAAATATTGGATAAAAGGTCTAATTCATATCATCATTGTGAAATTTTAACTAAATATGGGTTTTTAAGTTGGGAAAATAAGATTAAATTTGCAGATATTTTACTTGTGTTCAAAATTTTGCATGGTTTGGCTCCGCTCCCACTTAATAAATTTATCAGGAAAAATTTGAATTCTTTTACTAGAGCCACTACTAGAGGGGACTGTATAATACCACATAGAAGAAGTACTTTTGGGCAATCAGTATTTTCTTATAGAGCAGTACATACTTGGAATACTATACCCATAGAATTAAGAAATATTACATCTCTTGCTTCTTTTTCTGAATCGGTAAAAGGGTGGTTATTGGATAATCAAATATGTCTTCATAATTTGAAGTAGTGTTTTTTTTGTGTTTTATTTTAATAGTTTTTTTATTTATTGTATTCTGGTTTTTGTAATATGTTTGTTTCTGCTTTGTGTATTTGTGGATTATGGTTCTTACCATCAACCTGCCAGGGACTGCAGATGAAAATTAGCCTGAATGACTAAATCTGGCACATTTACATAGTAGACTTGTTTACTCATGTTAATTAATGTGTATTGTCCCTTTTAAATAAAATAAAAACAAACAAACAAAAAACAATATATGTTTTAATCAAAGTTTCAATTTACACAGCTCATTACATTTTAAAAGATTGACTCAATTGTTAAAGTTTTATTAATTAATTTAATTAGACACCGTTTTTAAAGATACATTTGTATTAAATCGTAAAACACAGAATCCAGAAAAAAATGGAAATCACAGAATTTTGGGGAAAATAAATTTCATAGATGGCTAACTCTGTCCAGTAGGGTTGCCATGATACCATAAATATATCTTACGATACTGTACTGGCTGAAGTATGATGATCCCATATGTTATTGTGTTAATTCATAATTCAAATCTACAAAATGAACCGAATTTTCATATTTACAGACCAGTTTTTCCTAAAACCGCCAGTAGGTGGCAGCAAGTCTTAATGAGTCACTGAATCATTTATTCAAACAATTAGTTCAAAACAGCTGATTTATTTCGTTAGAATGAAGCAATTTACTGTTTTTTAAGAATGTCTCAGTAAATCATTGATTCGCCTGCTTTGTTAAAAAAACAGATTCATTCGAAATTAAACAAACCACCACTACGTGTTGCTCAGAGAAGCGCTACAGTTCTGCTTTGTTTAGAACTATTTTCATTGGCGAAATATAGCGAAACCATCATTATTGACAATGTTGTGTCTAAAATGTCATTTAATATCAACGTTTTGTTTAATGAACTGCTGTATAAAATCAATTACATTTGCAATTGTGCTGATATTACGAAGAACTGCACTCTGCTCATGTCATACTGCTGAACTATCATGTTATAAATAAAAAACAAACTCATGCAGGAGCTTTATGCCCCCATATCTTAAAATGTCCAACTCTGACTGAAGGACAGTATATTAAAACACATAATTCAATGTTAAAATCACATTTAAAGGATTGATATTATTAATGAGAACCAAATGCAAATGCCGTTATGTTAATGAATGCATTGCATTCGTCATCGCAAATTGGTTCTATAAACTAACCATTACACCTGTTCCGGAAGTGGTCAGATGAGCAAAGGATGAACTGAAACAATACATTGTTATTTAAAAGATATTATGATGTTAAAAAGTATGTTTGAGCTGCTGATTTTCAAAATCATTTCAGTCCCTCTCTCCTGATAAACTGCAACGCAAACAAAGACATGCAATATCTCATTACAAAATGAAACACTCAGTACCATATAAGTCATGAATTCTACACAGCATTTACTACACAGGGCACAGCGGAAAGGCTGCTGCACTCAAAAAGACTCTCTAGTAATGTTTTTACAGACATGCCTGTTCAAATGAACTCTTTAAATTGTGTACTGCCGCATATACAGCATGACATACAGTAGTACCGTAGTAGTACATTTCTTATTGTCATTTATTTAATTTAAAGTACTAAACATTGCTACAACTAAATAAATTACAACTAAAATTTAAAACTTATAATAACGTTTAATAAAATCTATACAGACTTATCAAAAAATGAAAATAAATAAAATAACTCTAATTTAAAATATTAACAATAACTGTAGTAGTATCAATGATACTAAAATAACACTGGTTGGAGCGTCACAGTGTTTACACTCTTCTAGGAAGTCAACACTAGAAATGCCCTGATCCAGCTGTATCTGCAGCACGGACACTATTGACCTGTTAAACCGTAATGCTTGTAGCTGTATGTACTGCTGTTCTCGTAAACTTGGAGGCTGCCCAGTGCACATGATAAACCCTTCATAAAGAATCTGTTAGAGAATGTAAAACCTCTATCTGAAGACCTCCTGACCACAGCTGTGTGGGACTCCTTGAGCACCTTTCAAAGAGCGAGAAGGAGTCTGCGGTACTGAGACCAAATAAACCAGGGTCTTAAGGCCACAGGCGTTCTCTTCTGTGAAAAGCGGGCTAAAATGAATGCTGGCAGTGAAAAACTCAGCCACCCTATCTCAGTCCTGCAGTCCCATCCTCCCCGGCTTGAGATCAGTGTGGATGCTTCCCTCTAGCTCTTATCCTGCTCTCTCATGTCTAAGCCTGCAGTGCTGCTGTTCCCTCGCAGATACACCAGCTGTGACTCTATCAAGCCCCTTTCAGAGGGAAGATGAAAGATGAAGATGAATTTGATGTGCCTGATGTCTCTAAAGTTTTGAATGTTTTGACCCAAACTCTCCACCTTTCCCATGTTATTTTCTTTATGGGCCTCCAAAAATATTTCAAGATTATGATTGTGCGGTATTTCATCCCAAAATCTGAAGATTATTATTATCCTCATTACTTCCAAAACAACATCATTTTTAATTATCAGTGTAATGCAATTTTTACAATTATTTTTACTTTTTTTAATTTCAAAATATATCTATACTATAAATATAATTATATAAAAAATTGTGCATTAGAAAATGAATGCCGTTAATCATGTCTCTGATACATGTATTGGATAACATTCAAGCTTGAATTACCAGTCAATGCTTTTTTCGTGTTTCATTAGTAATCATAGGTATCCGTACGTAAAGTAGTAGCACACATACATTTTTGTATGATGACATGAATACTAAAATTTGCATAATTAGTGTACAGTGTCAACAGCGTCTAAAAAGCATATTACTAATTTACAACTTTAGAGATGTGCAAATGCAAAAAAAACCCTTTCAAGTTCATAGAATTGATGGAATTAATAGGCTGATTTAATTGAATTTATTTAATGACAAATATGTTCAACGTGATCACATTCATTCAAATCCAAAATCAAGTCTTGCATTAGTTAAACATTTAAAATTTGCCACCTGAAGCGTTACACCACAGGTTTGAGGTCAAAGGCGCCACATGCATTGGCTCTTGCATGTCTTTTGGCCAACTGTGAAATGCCAACTTTTGACACTGTGGCATTAAAATCTGACTACTTTGATGTACGAGATCTGGGGACAATTTTCAGCAATTTACAATTTTAATTTCACTTTAAAATCTGTAATTAAACTTGCTGCCACTGTACATTTATCTGTTTTTGTGTAGTTGAGATATGGTTAGGTTTAAGGTAGGCTTGAGGTTAAGGGCTCAAAAATATCTACATGATTGTTAAAACATGCCTAGAAATACATTTAGGCCCGGGTTTCACAAACGGGGCTTAGCTTAAAGGGATACTCCACCCCAAAATGAAAGTTTTGTCATTAATCACTTACCCCCATGTCGTTCCAAACCCGTAAAAGCTTCGTTCGTCTTCGGAACACAATTTAAGATATTTTGGATGAAAACCGGGAGGCTTGTGACTGTCCCATTGACTGCCAAGTAAATTACACTGTCAAGGTCCAGAAAAGTATGAAAGACATCGTCAGAATAGTCCATCTGCCATCAGTGGTTCAACCGTAACGTTATGAAGCGACGAAAATACTTTTTGTATATGAAGAAAACAAAAATAACGACTTTATTCAACAATTCGTCTCCTCTCTCTCTCCGCATCACCGTGGCGCCATTTTGGAGAATATCCACTGAAACCAAGCAGCGTACGCCCTTCTGTGTCAGCCGCGACACAAGGATACATTTTCTACGTGTATTTACGCTTTGATTTGAACGAAAACAGCGCATCCGTGCAGCGCGGCTGACACAGAATAGCGTACGCTGCTTGCGTTCTAGTGTATTATTTACTAAGGCATTTAAAGGCAGGGTAAGTGATTTGGTTCAAAAACATTTGTTAAGCTGGTTGAAAGTCTCTTCACATCCCAATAGCAATCACTAACTTAAGTGGTCTAAATGTGTTTATATTGCCTGTGGAAGGCGTAGGACCATAAAATGTTCGTCCAATCATATTCCTCGGTCCGAAGATTATGATAGGCTGTCCTACATGCCTGTCAATGGCTATTGCAGACCGAGCAAGAATGGAAGGGTTATTATTGTAATATTATGCACTTTGTACTGTAAAGTTTTCTCACTGGTGAATGAGACATGAGGTAATCTGACAGCGCTACAGCGTGTCGCTGGTTAGCCGCTGGTCTGCCTGTGCGCGGTCATGTGTTTTGGAGGAGGCGTGGCTTTGGAGAGTGATTATACTTTCAAAGCTAGCTTGCTATTGCTAGCCTCTCCAAAATCGCATACTCTACCTTTAAATTTAATATATTTTAAATGTACTAAATTGCAACGTTATCATTAAAAATTGTATTTAAATGAAGTACACTTTAACCATATTTCAAAATCAATATTAGAAGTAATTATAAAATTACACATAGGCTCGGTTTCACAAACGGTGCGTACAACTTCAACTTACTAGGCCTTAGTTAAATTAAGATATTTAAGCAACTTTTACAAAAAATGCCTTAGAAGAAAACATATTTTAAGATATGTCAGAGCAAGATATTTTCAGTTGAGACAGCTCAAACATGCATTTTAGTCTGGGACTAGCTTAAGCCTTGTCTGTGAAACCGGGGGTTAAAATATAAAGGATTTGTAAAGATTTCTTAAGATCTGTAAATAATTGTAACTTTTAAAGGATTAGTTCATCCAAAAATGAAAATTTGCTGAACATTTACTCATCCTTGGGCCATTCAAGATATAGATGAGTTTTTTTTCTTCATCAGAACAGATTTGGAGAAATTTAGCATTATATCAGTTGTTCAGCAATGGATCCTCTGCAGTGAATGGGTGCCATCAGAATAAGTGTCCAAACAGCTGGAAAAAAAAAGAATCCACAAGTAATCCACACCACTCTAGTGAAGCAAAAAGGCAGTGTGTTTGTAATAAATTCATCATTAAGATGTTTTTAACTATTGCTTCTGGCTGAAATACGAGTCCTCAGGTGTTGTTTTGACAACATTGTTGTCTGCATGAGAAACATTTAAAAAAAACGCAAAGTAAAAACTTTAGCATTATTTAGTACATTGTTGTTGTGTAAACATACCTTGAAACCAGTCCAAACCAGTTCTAAACAAATATGTTGGTGAAAAAACAGATTATATTCTGGTATTTTGGCCAGAAGCGATGGTTTGAAGTTAAAATGCCTTAATGAGATATTAGTTTCTTACAAACACACAGCTTTTTGCATCACAAGATATTAATTGATGGATTGGAGTTGTGTGGATTACTTGTGAATCATTGTGATGTTTTTATCAGCTGTTTGGACTCTCATTCTGACGGCACCCATTCGCTATAGAGGATCCATTGGTGAGCAAGTGACGTAATGCTAAATTTCTCCAAAGAAACAAACTCCTCTACATCTTGAATGTACTGAGGATGAGTACATTTTCAGCTAATTTTAATTTTTGGGTGAACTATTCCTTTAAGTGCTATAGTTCTGTTTCTATCCAAAGATACAAAATTTATGTGTATGTTATGTATGAAGAACTACATTTTCTTAGGAGATCAGGCTGTGATGCCAGATGAGATTTTTCTGAACATGAAGTGTGAAAGGTTACCCACATTGAAAGGGAGTTTTGTGGGAAGATGGATGAAGCCCTGACAGCTCCATCTATACAGGCACAGTTGTGGGATTCTGTAATGAAATATATATTTTCTTTCTCCTTTCTTCAGGGAGGCTCCATCCAGAATACAAAGTCAAAGCGATGCCTTGAACTCATGGAGAACAATGACAATGAGTTCGGATATCAGCTGACGCTCCAGAAATGCACTGGCCAGAACTGGACCATCACCAATATGTTGCCTGGTAGCACCTTATGATGGTACCATCGAGACTGAGGGAGGACTGCATTGACAAATGATGACAAGCTTAAGCACCTGGATGTCTCTATTTGACTTTGACATCATATGATAAATGTTAAACATTTTTCCTAGCTGCTGTACTTGTGCATACTGATAAGCCACATTTGGCAGATATTGCATTGTGTATTATAAGGTTCTACACTGTACTGAGATTTATTTTGTGCAAGGTATACTTGGTTTTGTCTTGACTTGAAGGTTGTACCGGCTCCAATGCACACATTGAAGCCATAATTGCTACTATGTAGCAAAGCTTTGACAACGTTCCTGCTGTATTTCTTTCTAGTGTCTCAGGTTTGTAGGTTGAGATTATTTTGAAATAACTCTGTACATTTTTGGGACATGCCAATATGTTGGAACTTATCTAGATACAATCAACTGTTTTATATCTACATGTAGTAAATATTCTCAGTATTTATAATTAATGGCAGTAAAAAACAAATGCGAAGACGGTTTGTGAGTTCTGCTGATCTTCATTTTTCTACACAGGACCTTGTACCATCATTCCTGTAAACAGAGAGAGCTGTAGTTGTTCTGACAGATTTGGTCATTCCTCGCCGTGTCAGTGGTTTGGTTGAACAGATGTGCTCTCTCTAGAGTACAACTCAGTGTTTGTTCCTTCAGATGCATGGCATGCACTTGTTGTGTTCACCAAAATATTCCATGGAGTTCACAATGAATTTTATAGCAGTGGTTTAAACTGGTGGATCGCAAGTCAAAAATAGGTTACAGGTCTGTTCAGGACATCAGAGGAAACACTGCTGAGTACAATAATTATAACAAAGCATATAGATACAATACCAAAATATGAGATGTGGGCCCAATCAAATTTGCTCTCACTTTAATTTGGACTATGGACTATTTCTACAACTTTTGCCTCAATGAACTAATAATTTGCTGCTTATTAATAATAAGGTAGTTGGTAATTTTAGGTATGGGGTAGGATTAAGGGATCTAAAACATGGTCATGCTGAATAAGGTATTAATATGTGCTGTATAAGTACTAATAAATAGCCAATACGCTAGTAATATACAGTACATGCTAATAAACAAGTTAATAGTGAGAATTGGTCCCTAAACTAAAGTGTTACCTCAAATTCTATAATATTTTGGTGCAAATGGAAAATCATTTCTGTTAAATGGACATCATTGGAAAACCATATGCACAAAAAAAAATCACGGGGGACAAGAAAGTAATGTGGCTCTGGCTGCATTAAAAACAGGTATAATCAAGATTTGTGCCATTCACAATGTGTTTTGTGTGGTGAATTGCTGGCTTTATTAATATTAGATATTTAAGTATTTCTTTTATTTAAAAGTGTTTCTCTTATTTAAAGTTAAATCAATATTATATTTATATTATATTACATTTATTACAATTGAATGTTTTAAACAAAAAGGTAGATGTCTGCACACTGAAATTATTTTTATTACAACCAAGAGCAGGATTTGTGCCTGATGAAGAGCTAAATTGAAACGTTGCGCTTTGTTGTAATACAATTTTCTGGTGCTTTAATTTGGTCCAAAATTCATATTTTTCTTAATTATTAAAACAATTATTTGAGCTATGATTTGAATCTCATTTTGCTGCGTCTTGTATATGAAAGCTAGCAGAATGAAAGCATGAAATCACAGTGAAACAGCAGCGCTCATGTTTGGTATGGTGTGCAAAAACGTGCAAGCAGTGCCTTTCATGTTCTAACAAACAGAACAGAGGAAGAACAGAGGTCTGTCTTTATAGATGGTCACACTACAGAGGGGGGGAAAAGAACTCTTCTAAAGTACCAAACTTAAACCTTATTTATCTGACCCATAAGTGAACCCAGTGGACTCAGATCTCTGTGGTCCACTTTAGTGTCTTAGTCCACTTCATCTGAATTATTTACAGTAACTATATTTGGAACTAAAAAAATTGAATATTATATCATTGCAATATAATACTGATAATAATAATAATATAGACATGTACATGAACATTGTGGTGCTTACCATGACTAACACCCTGTTTCTAAGGTGTTCCTCGGCAGTTGTAGTTAGTCTGGGAAGTTGCCACCCAGGTGAACACTGTACGCCTGATTGCTTAAAAACGTCGTATCAGTATTCCATTCAATGTATAACAAATGCTGCAGGACAAGGTAGATGCCATCATTTGTACTGAAGAAGAGGCAGCATGTGTGATGATAATAATAGTAATGCTTTGCATCAGAAGCATCATTCATAATAATGAATATAACACAGCAGTATTGTATTTTTGGTCACACTTTAGTATGGGGACCAATTCCTACTATTAACTACAAATGCCTCAATAAACTCCTAATCTGCTGCTTATTAATAGTTAGTAAGGTAGTTGTGAAGTTTAGGTATGGGATAGAGTTAAGGGATCTAAAATATGGCCAGGCAGAATAAGGCATTAACATGTGTTTTATAAATGCTAATAAACAGCCAACATGCTAGTAATATGCATGCTAAAAGCAACTAGTTAGTGAGAATTGGCCACTAAACTAATGAGTTACTGTATTTTCCTTCCTGATTTTCTATCTGAACACAGGAATTTAAGTTATTATTCATTGAAAATCTCACCTTCTGCTGTAGGTCTCGAATCTAATTAGCAGTTTTACATATTCAAAACTGGCACATCATGGCCAGTCACGATGAAACAACCAATGGCTTTGGCATCACTGATATCAAACCTGGCATGATGAGTTTTGATGCGTCACATTTGAATGTGAATGCAATCCCTTCTGGTGTTTTTGGAGCACCTGATCACTGTATGCTTTGTATGGAAAGGAGCGCCGGCTTAGACATTTTTCAAGGATAAAAGAAAGTTAAATGATTTAAAGTCACGTCAGAAACCATACAGAAATTTCATTTTTAGATGAATGATCCCTTTTAAAGACTCCATTGATACTGTTGTTCTATGCATGGTGGTAAACAGCTTTGCTGTTCACGTGTCAAAGATTTTATTCTCAAAAGATGTCCGGATCCTCCCTGTAGTGGCAGTTGTGTGCATCGATAGATGTTTTCTTTAAACTCTCTTCCCCTCTCTCTCTCTGGTGTGTATCAAGGGAAGAGACGAGTGGCACTTTCTGTTCTCAACTTGCCAGTCCTCATTAACATCTACAGTCCTGCTGGGCCAGAGGGATGTTTGCCATTAAATATACATGCACATCCACTTCTACCACCCTCACAATGCCACAAAAGTCTGGGAAATTTTTGCATTTGCAACGACCTTATGCATGTAGTTAAAATACAACTCAAAAGGTTTACAACTTAACAGTGCATAGAAAATCATAGACAAAACCACACACACGCTGCTTCAAGAACATCAGCTGATACCTATTCATGCACCCAAAGGCGGCCTGCCAAAAAGATTCTCTAAAAAATTGTGATCTTTACTTTCATTGTAAACGTAGGGCGGCAAAGCACAAGGTCAACACGTCTCTCTTATCTAATGGTTTAATAGGAGTCACTCAGATCAATATTCCATTCAGACGTTCAGCTGGCAGTGTCCTGGCTCGATGTGTCCTTCTCCCATCCAAACATGATCAAAGCCAAACCCTTTTTGGGTTTCAGAAAAGCGATGATGTTACATCAACCTACTCATGCAAAACCACTGTTGAGGAACTGATACTTATTGTAGCACTGCAGAACTACTTCTGAAATTCTATTATCATTACTCAAAGCATTGAACTCTATTGAGTGAAACATTGCTCTCAAAGCGCAAAGTTAAAGTGATTTCAGCTTTGACCCTGCTTGTTGATGACCTTTTTGAGGCAAAACCAATGATTAACATACAATTTATAGGATGTAGGATGGATCATCAAACTGGTGGTTGTCCAGACTGAAACCAGGATTTATTTATTATTACCTGAATTAATTTAATGTTATGACATTGAGAAAAAAAAAACGTTGTTTTATTCCAATTGAGTACCACTAAGAACTGAACTGAGGATGTCTTGAATTTTAACTGAATTTCAATCGATGTAGGCCTATAGCAAAATGCAAAAGAAAAAAATTGTTTCTATTTAAGAAAATAGAATTAAAATGATGTGAAACTCCATAAATCCATATACCTAATTTTTCACTGGAAAAGCAAGATATGTCAAGAAAATGTTTTAAAAAGATAGATAGATAGATAGATAGATAGATAGATAGAGGCATAGAGGCAGAGGCCCCCCCTCCGGACCGAAGGGGACGGTCGGACTTGAGTTTAGCGTGTATAATAGTCTTATTCATATAACTGCTATTACCTGAATTAATTTAATGTTATGACATTGAGAAAAAAAAAACGTTGTTTTATTCCAATTGAGTACCACTAAGAACTGAACTGAGGATGTCTTGAATTTTAACTGAATTTCAATCGATGTAGGCCTATAGCAAAATGCAAAAGAAAAAAATTGTTTCTATTTAAGAAAATAGAATTAAAATGATGTGAAACTCCATAAATCCATATACCTAATTTTTCACTGGAAAAGCAAGATATGTCAAGAAAATGTTTTAAAAAGATAGATAGATAGATAGATAGATAGATAGATAGATAGATAGAGGCCCGGCACCAGAGGCCCCCCCTTCGGACCGAAGGGGACGGTCGGACTTGAGTTTAGCGTGTATAATAGTCTTATTCATATAACTGCCTGCTGTTGCTTCTGATTGCTTTTAGATGGAAAAGCTGCCCATAATCCCTGGTCTAGGATCTGTTTTCTTCGTAATAATAGCATAACGAAATAGATTTGGCAAACAATCCAGTGTATCTGCCCTTCTGCTTTGGAAAGCGTCAAATGATTTTACAATGCATTTTCTCAGAGGTGAGCAATGTAGCCAATCACAGACATGTTTGTTGATTTCTAAAACGAAATGGCCAATCAGAGGTGTTTAGGTTGGAATCCATGCACTCACCGCTCCAGTCACCGTTTTTTGTCCAGTGCTGAGTTCTATCATGCTCGTAACTTCTTTCTAGCAAAGACATTACGAAAGTTTCATAGTGTAGTCACGTTCCTTGTTTTTTTGGAACTTTGTGAGATCGTGATGAATGAGTGACAGTTTTTAATAAATTTAAAGGGAGCACTCTTTGCATGCTGTAGGCCTATATCATAATATATTCAGAATTTAAATCAAACTTGTGTTTTTCATGCTTGACAAGCAGCCACGTACGACACAGAGATAGCTAACTACTACACTATATAGAAAAAGATAATAAGTTGAGAAGCACAGATGTGATTATGCAACCGAGCCTGGTCCAAACGCAGGATTTAGGTAGGAAACGGTTATTATTTGTATTGGCTGCCATCATGCCAAATCATGCACACCTGCTTGCTTTTCTGTTTAACTTAACAGTGTTTTTGTGAACATATATATGCTTTAATAACAAATAATTGTAACACTTTACAATAAGGTTCGATTAGTTAATGTTAGTTAATGTATTAAAGTGTATTAACGTGTTAGTTAACTATTGTAAAGTGTTACAATTTTTGACTCAGAAATGATATATATATATTTTTATTTAATTGCATTTCATTTTATTATTTTAGTTCTAAAATCAACTAATCAAGCCTGTAAAAGGATCCTTCTGCTGTGTTATATGCAACACTTTTCATGTGCAGGTCAAAACGGCATATGTTGACAAGTGTGTTTATGCCCTGACGTGAATCATACTCTCAGGAGATGAGTCTAGGAAAGATAAACCATATCTGTGAATTTTCTAGATGTAGAGTTTGTGTGTGCGCATTTGTGTGTGGGTCACGGTCTGTGGATATTATTAAGTATTTATATTTTGAGCTCATGGGAGGTCCAGAATACTTACATTTCTCAGAGGTTGTGTGGGTTTTGCTTGCAGGATTCATGTGCTGCTGGCTTCTCGTTTCTGCAGAGGGAAATGCAATAAACTGGATGAAGTGCTGTTGTTCCTCCCCCGCGAGTAGATGACAGTTTTTCTGCCCTTGCCCATATCTATTATTCAGGTATCTCTCTTTGGTGATGGGGCCAATGAAACTGTGTCCATAATCAAACACACATACCCACATACATAGCAGCTCTGTTCCTGATACAGCAGGAGTAAAAAAAAAAACCTGACGAGGTATTCCTGGCACTAAGTAAGTGCAATATGACAATGGGGAATAGGAGGGCTCAGGTTAGCATATGGAGAGAATCAAGGTATAATCTGAGCTGAGAATGGACATGGTTCCCAGTGGAGTCCAAAGCCGTAGGGGCAGAACAGAGGCTCTCTTTGTTTTCCATTCAGCAGGTATGTTACAGGTGCTGATGGGGGAAGGAGGGTGTTTTGTAGAGCAGTCAAATGCACCGGAGACTCAAGCCCTAAGCATGTAAAAATATGCTCGGCGGAATACATCGCAATTACTGCAGTGTTGATAGCTCATACACTATTATAAGTGTTATTTACAACTGTGAAGATCCAAAATTTAAACTATGAACTTAATCCTTGATGAGGAACTAAACATGAGTAATGAGCTTGACTAGACAAAAACCAGTGACATGGAAAAGCAAAGTAACATGGCAAGTATGAGGGCTTAAACTAGGGTTAGTTCACCCAAAACTGAAAATTCTGTCATCATTTACTCACCCTCATGTTGTTGCAAACCCGTAATGCTTTTGTTCAACTTCGTGAACACAAATGAAGAATTTTTTAATAAAATATGAGAGATTAGAGCCCTGCACGGGCCTCAAATCTAGGCCCTAGTCCGGCCCTTGTCCGACAGCTTATCAGAATTTTTAGGCTTGAGTGAGTCTGACTGGAGCCTGTGTCTTTTTTCTCTCTTTCTCTCTTCCCCATTACACTGTTGCAGCCATTAAAATAGTTCAGTTTTGTTTTTAATGGCAAAGTGGTTATATTTAATTTCGTTTCTTTATTAAGTTAATTTAGAAATATGTTTGGATAATTTTTTGTTTGTTAAATTTAACTTTTTTGTTTTTTTTTAAGTAACGAGCAAGCGGTCTGCAGCAGACAGTGAGTTGATCAGCCTATGTTTGATCAATTTAGCCTTCTCAAATCATCCCAACTTGCCTAAATAAAATCTATACATATAAAACACTTAAAGCATATCACAGTTTAAACGTTTAACCTAGACAAATGTGCGCTATTAGGCGCATATCCAATCGTTTGTGCACAGTGTGGAAGCTAAAACGCGCTTTGCAGGATATCACTTGCATTTTTTCTTAATAATAGTCACAGATTGGATGATTAAACAGGGAAAAAAAATTAAACCACAGAGAATGAGCATGCCGTGAAGGGTTTTTTGACAATTTTATGTGTAGCCTATGCATCTCAAACGCAGAGAGGCGTGAAAGAGGAATCAAAAAAATCAGAGGAAAGCTTTAAATTACTAGGCCTACTTTAAAATGAAATTATTCAAATCTGAAACAAAAACTCTTTCATTTTGTAATCCATAAAGATGCATTTTTCTCTAAGGGTGCATCCAATGAGGAGATGGCGAGTCAGGATCGTCAACTTCACCTATGCGAAACTGACTCAGAAAACACTAGTTTATTAATAAATAATTCAAATATACCCTTAATATCCCCCCCGTCACATTCATGGTAATTACTTTTGCCGGGGCTTTGTGGCAAGCTTTAGTCTATTGCGTGCTCTTGAACGTGGAACTCTTTCAGCAACTAAACACCGTCCGAGCTGCTCTTGACAGTGGCGGTAGCACGGTCTCGTGTTGTTTCACTAGCGCGCCAAATCTTTTTATCACAATAATTGATGGATGTCTAAAATATAAAAATAATGAGAAGCCTAAAACAGGCCCAATGTCGGGCCCGCGTCTGAGCTATGACGTGAAAATTGGCCCGAAGCTGGCCCTAGGGGCGTAAATAAGTCAGGGCCCGTCAGGCTCGGGCTGAAATGCAGGGGGGTTCTATGACAGATTTCTTTCCTTTCATTTAAAGTCCATTCACCTGATGCTTCAAAACATTCATAAAGTGTCAAATAAATCCAAATGAATCGAGCAGTTTTAATTCGTCTTCTGAAGAGACAAGGTTGCTTTATATAATGAACAGATTTAATTTAGGCCTTAATATAAACATTAATCAGCTAACAATGTTTACAGCATTCAGATTTGGAAAGCTCAAGCGCGCTCCAATGAGTTTCATTCTCACTTGTCATCCCAACGTGTTTGATCTTCTGCAAGAACCAATGAGGTTTGTTTTTGCGTGCCATGCAAGTATGAGTTTTTGTTTACATTCATTGTGTTTACAGCATTCAGATTTGGAAAGCTCAAGCGCGCTCCAATGAGTTTCATTCTCACTTGTCATCCCAACGTGTTTGATCTTCTGCAAGAACCAATGAGGTTTGTTTTTGCGTGCCATGCATATGAGTTTTTGTTTACATTCATTCATCAAAGTTTATATGTGAATAAAATCTCTGATGAAGAGATTTTAGGCTCTAAACATCACCAGTGGTGAGAACATAAATAAATATTTTTTCTACTTTTGGAGCTGTGATGTGCCAACTTCGATCTTCCTTTTTGCAACTTTGTGTGTTTGAGCACCCACATTGAGCTTTTGGCCTATTGAATGTGTGCTCTTTGGGTGTAATATATGTAAATAAAGACATTTGTGTTCAGAAGATGAATGAAACTCTTATGGGTTTGGAACGACATGTTTTCATGAGCTTGATCCATAATGTCTTTAATCAGTGTGAATGGGTGATCAGTAACCTTTTGTCTGCAGAAACTGTCATTTAACTATATTTTCATAATTGTCCAATATTACTTTATTTTATGCCTTTTTGGTTTTCGTAAAAGAGGGAATGTGCACGTTTCCATGATTACTTGGGTTTTGCATTAGTTTGATAGATATTCCAAAGATTTACTTATAAGAAAAGTGTTTTAGAGATGGATGGATGTATATGAGTTTTGATGAATGCTACATTGTCCATTGTCCTTTTCCTTAGTAATTCATGAGAATGTATAATATGCCTGGTTGTAACCACTGTGACCCTTTAATCTAGCTATCATTTTATTTGTTATGACTTGTTTTGCAGTGTTCAAGAAGTATTTTTATAAATATATCCCTGTGCCTTCATTTGCATTCCATTGTTGATTATGTAAAGCGAACTGTATAAATTATTGCCCTCGTGTTCTGCGGTACTTCAAAATACTAAATAATGGAGCTAGTGCTCTGGGCTTTAAATGTAAAGCATATGTACAGTGGGTACGGAAAGTATTCAGACCCCCTTAAAAAAGATGAATGCGGCCAAGTACAGGGATATCCTGGGCGAAAACCTTCTCCAGAGTGCTCAGGACCTCAGACTGGAACTAAGGTTTACCTTCCAACAAGACAATGACCCTAAGCACACAGCTAAAATAACGAAGGAGTGGCTTCTCAACAACTCTGTGACTGTTCTTGAATGGCCCAGCCAGAGCCCTGACTTAAACCCAATTGAGCATCTCTGGAGAGACCTAAAAATGGCTGTCCACCAACGTTTACCATCCAACCTGACAGAACTGGAGAGGATTTGCAAGGAGGAATGGCAGAGGATCCCCAAATCCATGTGTGAAAAACTTGTTGCATCTTTCCCAATAAGACTCATGGCTGTATTAGATCAAATGGGTGCTTCTACTAAATACTGAGCATTTTTCAGTTTTTCTTTTTTAATAAATCTGCAAAGATGTCAACAATTCTGTGTTTTTCTGTCAATATGGGGTGCTGTGTGTACATTAATGAGGAAAAAAAATTAACTTAAATGATTTTAGCAAATGGCTGCAATATAACAAAGAGTGAAAAATTTAAGGGGGTCTGAATACTTTCCGTACCCACTGTATATATGCATTAGCTATCCTTTGATATCTTGTATTCCTCCCTGCCCATAAAAATGATTGGCTATCATTTAGTTTGACTACACAATTTTGATTCAAAGTGAGACTCCATGCACAAAGACAGAAATCATATAATAATAATAATTTTTTTTTTTTAAATATATTGACCCCACCATCAATCAGCAAAATGGTGAAGATGACATTTTTCACTCTGTCAGAGCTGTTATGAATGTTATGACAGAACTAAATCACAGGCACAGAGTTGTCCTTAGCATTTAAAGCATAGTCTCATAACAACTACAATGCATTAATGAACTGCAGTGGAGAAAAATATACATTTCTGTAATTATTAATTCAACATTGTCAGAGAATGAGCTGCTGAAAATATCTTTGTGGCTTAGAGAAGACAGATTCAGTCAGAATACAGAGTCTGAGAATTACAGCATTGTCTGGATTAGACACTCCTGAAATTTAAGTCATGGGAAAGTCATTCATCTCCATATTAATTTGCTGGCGTTTCAGTATATGTCAGTACAGTATATTGCAGATAAATATACTAAAAGATGTTTCACCATTTTATTGATTTGACACCATTCTGAGTCAATCCTGACTCGGCATCTCCTCATTAGACGCGCCTTTAGAGAGAAGTGCATCTTTACGGATTATGATTATAATGAAAGAGATTTTGTTTTCGATTTGTTTTATTTCATTAAGTAGCTATTTAAAGCTTTCTATAGATATATGTGTCATGTCTGTGAGGCATGCAGGCTATTCGCTGAGTTTCGGTTCATTTTTGTATAACACTCCTGTTCAAGACTGAGACGGCAGAAAGCGCATCATGTTTGTTTTCTTTATTTTATAAAAGCACAACGTTTTGTTGATATTTTGAGTGCACACAAATAAAAGTAGACCCTTTACAATTCTGAATGATGTATTACTCTTACCTTTATGAGCAAAAATGACCGCGTATTTTAAGTTGTTTCCTCTGAAAAAATGCAAGTGATCGCGCTGGCGCCTCCATGTCCTGCACAGCACGTTTTAGCTTCCACTTTCCGCACAAACTATTGGATATAGCGCACATTTATCTAGGTTTAACGTTTAAACATTGTTATATGCTTGAACTGTTTTATATCTATAGATTTTATTTTAGGCAAGTCATGATGATTTGAGAAGGCTAAATTGATCAAACATAGGCTATGATCAGCTCATTGTCTGCCACTGGCCGCTTGGTCATTACTTTAACAAACAAAAACTTATAGCCTATTTAACGAAAGAGTCTATTTTTTCTAAATTAATTTAATAAAAAAACTAAACTAAATATAATCACTTTGACATTACATACAAAACTGAACTATTTTAATAGCTGAAACAGTAGTATAAGCTGTTTTGGGAGAAGGGGGGAAAAAAGACGGGCTTGGGTCGCTTGAGTGTCTCGGACCAGGGCTGGGCTAGGACCTAAATTTGAGGCCCATGCAGGGCTCTAATATATATATATATATATATATATACTGTATATACAGTATATACGTATATAAAGAAAAAAGGTTCTTCATAGACCCATCAATGCCAAAAGTAAGTAAGTAAGCTTTATTTTAGAATCCTGTAACCAAATCTTACAAGTCATCTTACACACCAACAATTGTTTAATTTGCGTTGTGCTTAGTTACAGACATGAAGGACAGATTTACTTGACCGATAAATCAGTTCAAGTAATATTGGCCTTAAAGGTGCAATCAGTCATCTCTGTTACTGGACTCTTAACTATGGCTGGCTGCAAGTAGAGTATTACTAATTAGTTGGTAACTGTAAACTTAAATGGTAACTACAGTAATAGCATCCACACCAGTACATATATGTCAGCCATTGAAACAGAAACAAAAATGAGTGTACTATTCCTTAAAGTCTTTTTATACCTTCTTTCCTTTAGTTGAAAGATATATAATTGTCCTAGAGTGTTTTAATTTTGTTATGGAAGAGCAATTCTCTCTACAGATTAATTAGAAACCATTGATGTTTGTAATAACAAAGACGCATTCACTATCTTGCAGAAAGTTCATTAATGTTCCGTAACTAAATTAAAGTTTGACTCTTTTTTTATTATTATTGTTTGTTATGAGTATCTGGGCTGTGTAATTAGTTATATTAACATATTTTAAATAAAAATATTGCTGTTTCATAATCATATGTTGTTTATATTTTTTCTTAGTTCCACCTCATCTATTTGACATAATATAGGAGACTCAAGCTATCTCCAGGGCTCAGGGAGGCAAAAAAATAAATAAATAAAAAGCAGAAAACCTGCACATTCAATCAGAGACTGACACACTCACTGATGCAATCAGCTAAATATTTCCATGAACCATATTTTTTTCTCTCAGTCTTTTTTATTTCCATGATCATTCTCAAAATACAGTAGCATTGACAGTTCAGCAATAAAAAATAATTTAAATATTATATATTAATATTCATTTAAATATTTATATTTATATATGTATCAAAGACAAACAACATATTCATATAATCTCTCTGTCTATCTCTCTATATATTTTTTTCTTTTTAGATTTTTCTTTCTTAGAAAATTATCTAATTAATACAACTTTTGATCTTAAAAAAATAATAAATGCTGATATTAACATAACAGACTCACTTAATATTGTGTCCTTATGTACTTACATTTAAATTAATAATTTAATACAATGCACTTACTGTGTACAGTACATACATGTTTTAACATTGTATATACATTTGAAAATCTTTCATTATTTCTATAGTTACATCTAATTACACCGTTGACCTTACCTGTATCCCACCTCAATAGCAGCAAAAGAGTTTTGCAATTCAACATGAGCACTATAGTAGGTACATTGTACCTTGCAATTTCATAATCATATGTTGTTTATTTTTTTATATTTTATATTTTTTATATTTTATTATTAAGTACATAGTATTTAAAGACAACTATAAAGTTGTACCACATTAACTAAGATTCTGGATGGTTGCTAGTCAGAACCTCTCTATATTTTGAGAAGCGTCTTACAATAACATCTCCACACGGCTCCCACGTGGCATTCAAACTGGCCCACTGGGTCTAATGAAGCTTGCCATCAAAGGTAAAACTGTCTGTTTCAGCAACGGTGGCAGAAACCAGTCATTAAAGGGGTCATATGATGTGATTTCAATTTTTCCTTTCTCTTTGGAGTGTTACAAGCTCTTGGTGCATAAAGAAGATCTGTAAAGTTGCAAAGACTAGTCTCAAATCCAAAGAGATATTCTTTATAAAAGTTAAGAGTCAACCACGCCTACCTAAAACGGCTCGTTCTAACACGCCCCCACATATCTACGTCGCTATGTGGGAAGATTTGCATAACGCCGCCCAAATGTTCACGCAAAGAAAGAAGGCGTAACTTTTATTCTCGCTGTAGTATTGTTGTTGCCGCCACCATGTAGTGAAGGTGCTGTGTTTCATTGTGAAAGCTAAACTACTTTGGTTGGTCTTCCTTAAACCGCATAAACACATTTCATTACACCAAATACACAAAATAATGTTCTTTTTAGCAGCATCATATGACCCCTTTAATGGACACACACTGCAATATTTCAAGAATATCCTCACAGACACTGAACAACGATGAGCCTCGGACTCAGAACGTCAAAGTCGAGCTTCATCTCCATCACACGTCTCAAACCGAATTAAGGTCTCAGAGGGTAATTGGAGAATAAAATGAGGAATGTATCAGGAAGCATTTGTCTGCTCTTATCGTAGGTGATAATACCATCATGCTAATCGGAGTGTGATTGGAGCACTGCAGAATTAACCTCCCAAGCTAGTGCTTAACCGAGCGCTCTAGTGTGTTTGAGTGAATCTTAATTTGCAGGCCAGCTACGCAAGTGTCCGTCAAGCTGGACCTGTCCCGCCTCACAATGAACTATAATCATTGAAATTAAATCTGGGCATTGGTATCCCAGCGCTGTGCCTCTGTAATATTAAGAAAGTGAGAATGGGCAAGAGGAAAGCGAGTGTTCCCTGTGTGTTTCTGTGCTGGTTAGGCTCAGTGTGAATCTGCTCAATTGCTCCCTGATGATATTAGCCCCTGCATTGCAGCTCTTATCATCCTCTAGCCATGTGATTCCATGAGGCTCCGGGAGGAGTTACAATACCTCCGGATCCGTCTTGGCTTAGGATTGTTCTCTCTGATAACTATAAATGTCAAAAATATTTGAATTTACAGTATATTGCTGAATACTAGTTGCTGTACTTTCACAGTAAATTTATTGCAACTTGCTGTGGTTAGTTGGTTGCTGTGCACACTTAAGGCTGGAATACACTATGCAATTTTTGCTCAGATTTTTCCCCGGTTTACAGTCAGAAAAAGTTGACGCTAGTTGCTGACAGTCAGAGCCAGTCTGCAGATTTAAATTGACAGATTTCATAGAAAATCACGTAGTGTATGATGGTCGCAGTCTCCGATTTTCATCAGAGGATAGCAAACATGTTTAGTAGCCTATTTTGAGCCGATTTTAGAACACATTTTTATTTGTCAGATTTTGTTAATTTGTTGTCTCCTAGCAACAAAGCACACATTTCTGCTTGAGTTTGTTGTGATCGGAATGGCAGTGTATGATCCTCATTCGTTCAGTGTATAATGGTCTGTTCAGATTCGTATTCCATATACACTCTTAAAAATAAAGGTGCTTAAAAGGTTCTTCACAGCGATGCCATTGAAGAAGCATTTTGGGTTCCACAAAGAACAATTCAGTCAAAGGTTCTTTAAAGAACCATCTCTTTCTTACCTTTTTATAATCTGAAGAACCTTCTTTCGCCACAAAGAACCTTTTGTGAAACAGAAAGGTTCTTGAGATGTTAAAGGTTCTTTATGGAACCATTTATACACAAATGGTTCTTCTATGGCATTGTGAAGCACCTTTATTTTTAAGAGTGTAGCGTATTCCAGACTTTAGTTACATGCTTGAGATTTTCAACTTTTCTTTTTTTCCCCCTCACAGTTGTTGAGTTTTGTATTTTGAGTGTTGATATTTCTGTGCATGCCTGGATAATAACCACTTAATTCACCACAATAGTATTTCCTCCCCTCTTTTAGCAAAAATTATTTCGTATAATTATAACATAAAATACTGGCTCGTATAGGGAGTCAAAAACTATTAGAAATTACATGTCTTTTAAACTTATTTTATTATTGATTACATTTTTATCTTATTTTATTTTATCTGCTACTGTTATTCTTGGAATTTCTTTTGATGAATAGAAAGTTATTTTGATCAGTTAAAATGTCCTTTCTGAATAAAAGTATTCAGAAATGACATAAAAAAAATTAAAAAAAACTTTTGAACGGTAGTGCACTTGGATGCTTTGTGAAAAATTTTGTGTATGTTTAATCTAGCTGCTCGTCCAAACTGGATGAAAGCAACAGGTTGCCCAGTCAGAACAATGATGTCTCATTCTGAATGTCTCGGTTACGTACGTAACCCTCGTTCCCTGTTGGAGGGAATGGAGAAGTTATGTCGATGACGACATTAGGGGATTTACTTGGGATCCCCAATCATCTCTGACTTTAAGAGAAAACGCCAATGAATTTTGGCTAGTGGATTTTGCATACCTGAGCCACTCCCCGTGCATACGGGTATAAATAGGCGACAGGTGCATCCACTCATCAGATTTTACGCTGAGGAGCTGAGAACTTGTCTCTGGCAACCAGCAATGGTTCGAGGTTGTGGCATGGGGACATAAGGTCTCCGTTCCCTCCATCAGGGAACGAGGGTTAAGTACGTAACCGAGACGATCCCTATCTGTCGGTCACTTCGAGTTATGTCGATGACGACATTAGGGGTCCATGGAAAGCGCCACAACCTGAACCCCCTCACAACCCAATGGCATTGCAAATGTTGACAAGCAGCCGCGTGTCAGACAAATGCTACGCAAAGGTTGTAACCTTCCCACCGCCTCAGCACAAATTTGCTGACCTTGGTACCCACAGGGACCAAAGGTGAGTATATCGCTGCTGGTGATAGCCAAGTCACTGTTCCTTTCACCACAGAAATTAACAGAAGGGATTTCGACCTTCAATGAAAGATTGCTTCAAGTCTTTCCTATTTGTTGTTACAGCTTGGCAGTAACAATGGGGAAGCGAGCCTTCCAGAGAAGGGCGCTACGGAGGCCACATCCTACCCGTAGGGAGGTATCATGTGGAGACACTGATATGGACTGACCCAGGCCTGGGGCAGTACTACATATGGAATGGGACTCTGAGGCAGGTCCTACCTGAGAAAAGGTAGGAACGACTGCCATCAGAGCCTGACAGAATGGTCTGTCAAAGGGAACAGTACAGAGGCTGATCGGAGACCCGGGCAAGCTAACACCGATACTGGGCCTGGCGTCAGACTGCTCCGCCCAGTCTGACTGCCGGGGGTGCTGGAGGATACTCCACCAGGGTTCACCATCCAGGGAAGTTACTGGAGGAGGAAAAAGTGTCCGGGTGGGCCAGTATGGCGCAACCAGCAGGACCTGTTCCTCGTCCTCCCTGACCTTGCACAGTGTCTGTGCAAGGAGGCTTACTGGGTGAAATGCATATTTGCGTAGAGTCCAAGGCCAGCTGTGTGCCAGTGCATCCATGCCGAGGGGAGCCTCGGTCAGGGAGTAATACAGCTGGCAGTGGGAGGACTCGTGGGAAGCAAACAGGTCTACCTGGGCTTCCCAAAATCGACTCCAGATCAGCTGGATCGTCTTGGGATGGAGTCACCGTTTTCCTGGGAATGTGAGCTGTCGTGATAGCATATCGGCTGCACGATTGAGCTCCCCAGGAATGTGAATGGTACGCAGCGACTTGAGCCGCGTCTGACTCCAGAGGAGGAAATGGCGGGCGAGTTGTGACATACAACGTAGACCTCCCTGCCGGTTGATATAAGACACAGCCGCAGTGTTGTCCATGCGGACCAACACTTGCTTGCCTAGTAGCAGCAGCCGGAACTGCCGCAAGGCGAGGTGCACTGCCAACAACTCCAGGCAGTTGATTTTCCAAAGCAGTCGAGGCCCCGTCCAGGACCCCGAGGCTGCCTGCCTGTTGCATGTAGCGCCCCAGTCCATACTGGATACATCTGTCGTGACAACAACATGCTGGGACACTTGTTCTAAGGGCACCCCGGCCCGTAGAAAAGCAAGGTCCGATCAGGGGCTGAATGAGCGGCGACACATCGGTGTGATGGTCACACGATATGTCCTGCAGCACCATGCCCATCTCGGGACTCGGGAGTGTAACCAGTGCTGAAGTGGTCTCATATGAAGCAACCCGAGCAGTGTGACTGCGGCTCCGGATGCCATATGCCCCAGGAGCCTCTGAAATTGTTTCAGCGGAATCACCGTCCTGCCTCTGAAGGAACTCAGGCAATCCAGCACTGACTGAGCGCGCTTGTTGGTGAGACATGCTGTCATACTCACCGAGTCCAACTCCACACCGAGAAAACAGATCCTTTGCACAGGGGAGAGTTTGCTCTTTTCCCAATTAACCCTAAGCCCCAACTGGCTGAGGTGCTGGAACACCAGGTCCCTGTGATCGCACAACTGCGGGCCATGATGAGCCAGTCATCGAGATTGAGGATCCTGATGCCTACATCCCGTAATGAGGCAAGGGCGCCCTCCGCGACTTTCGTAAAGACACGGGGGGACAGGGAAAGCCCAAAGGGGAGGAACCTGTACTGCCATGCCCGACCCTCGAACGCAAACCGTAGGAATGGTCTGTGTCGAGGAAGAATCGAGACATGAAAGTAAGTGTCCTTCAAGTCGACCACTAGAAACCAATCCTGGGGCTGGATGCATCTGATGATGCACTTCTGTGTCAACATTTTGAATGGAAGCTTGTGAAGGGCCCGATTCAAGACTTGCAGATCCAGGATTGCAGATCCCATGCCTCATCTCGGCTGGATGGACCGGCACGATTGCATCCTTTGCCAGGAGGACAGCAATCTCCTCGCGCAAGACAGGAGCATCTCGGACTGCCACCGAAGTCTAGAGATCACCACTGAACTTGGGAGGTCGCCTAGTGAACTGAATCGCATAGCCAAGTCAAATTGTGCGAATGAGCCACAGAGACGGGCTGAGCAGCGCTAGCCATGCCCCCAGACACCGTACAAGTGGCACCAAAGGAACAACCGACGTACCCGCAGTGGTGCAGCGGAGGGGAGTAGAGCTGGATGGTACAGAAGGCATTGCATTCTGACTCATCCCCGCAGAACTCCCTAAGTCCCTGGGGGGATTGGCCAGAGATGCGTGGAGAGGCATCGTGTCTCCCAACCGCAGTCTCTTGGCCGCTGGCAAGAGGGGGCGTTGTGGGCGAGAGTGAGGAGGTAGCATGTCGCACACTGTCAGCCCACGAGACTGAGAACCCGGAGGAAAAGAAAATTGCTCTTTCTTTGACAATGTGGTTACCGCTGGCCCTTGAGCCAGCGGCGGAACAGAAACAAAACGAAACAAAAGATGCTCGCAGCGAATTTTTATCCTCAGAGGACGATAGCCCATCCCCCGATGCTACGATCGACATCTGATTTTCTGGCGCACCGAATGAAATGCTGGGACCGCTTCGAGACGGGCCAGCAAAGTCACTTGGGAGCCGAACGGGACAATCACTGCGTGAGGAGTAAGAGGTCCGTGGGGGCTGGCCCGGCGGAGAAGCTCTCACTGTGACCCTCAGATCTCCCAGAGCGCTAGCCGGCGGTCCTCTGCTTGAGCCAGAGAGACCGGGACGGCTAGCGGCAGAGGGTGCCTCTCTTTTCAAAAAAGAGAGGCGAGATCGCAACGATGCCATGCTCATTTGCCCACAACAGACGCATGAGCCATTCACGAACGCAGCTTCAGCGTGTTGGATGACCAGACACTGAAGACAACAAATGACCAAACAAAACAAATTAATTAAAGCTACTAGAGTATCCAGTCAGCAAGTACAAGTAATTCCCAGTCAGTTTTATAATAATATACCTGCTCTCCCTTTTATACATTTGATCAACAACAGAATAAACTAAAGTAGAACATTGTAATAGACTGAAAAGTTTATCTATTTAACTAGTGTACATAATTCATGTCTAGACAAGAATTAAATATCAATCAGTCACTCATAAAATTGGACATATTTGACACTTTGAGGGTTATTTTAAATAAAAATTGCTGCTGTATGCAATGTACTGTATATCAAGAGCATGGGTGCATTTGCTTACATTTTATTTTGTGATATAACTGATACAGAGAGAAGGCCACAGATGAAGACTGCAGTAGTTGAGTGTGTGTATTGCAGCTATGTGCCAATTTAAGAGACAGATGCAGCGACTGTTCAGCAAAACATTATTCCCAACATTACAAATAATGCAATTAGCACTCTTATTAATTAAATGAAAATTCTGCTCAACAGTTACTCTGTATTAGATACAATGGCCCCAAAAGCTATTAAGACATTTAAACCACACTAAAAATCTATGAATTTAATTTAAGTAGATAATAAAATGTCAAACCAAGTATCAGCAAACAAATGCTAGACCTTTTTTTAGAACTAACTTCTGAGCCATTTTTGCAACATATTTGTTTAGAACAGTTTTATAAACAGTGCTTGATCTGTGCATATTTCTCTCCTGATTCAGACGACTCAGCTTTTTCACTGGAGAAAGCAATATTATAAATAGAGGACTCGTATTTTAGCTAGAAGCAAAGGTTTGAAGTTAAAAACGTCTTGATGGATTTGTTTATCACAAACATGCACCTTTTTCCCTTTAGAAGGCATTAATTTGATGAACTGGAGTTGTGTGGATTACTTGTGGATTATTGTGATGTTTTTATCAGCAGTTTGGACTCTCATTCTGACGGCACCCATTCACTGCAGAGGATCCATTGGTGAGCAAGTGATGTAATGCTGAATTTTTCCAAATCTGTTCTGATGAAGAAACAAACTCATCTAAATCTTGGATGACCTGAGTACATTTTAAGCACATTTTCCTTTTTGCATGAACTATTCCATTAAAAGGACTGTCTGTAAACTTAATGGATAATGTCCTGGCAGAAAATTACAAGTACCTTTTTCATTTTCTAAATGCCTTTGTTAATAACCTTCTACCGCCTACCAGTCAAACACATGCACAAAACACTCCTGCTACATGTGGGTGGATT